>NW_025335942.1:2239493-2247555 GCF_004798865.1 Varanus komodoensis | reverse complement strand
GAGAGAGAGAGAGAGAGAGAGAGAGAGAGAGAGAGAGAACAAAAGAGTGAGACAGGATATTTCTGCAAGTCATTGTGACAAAAATATATATCTTCAAATATGTTGTTTTTAAGATCTTGTAGTAACTACGTTAATAACACAAGGTTGCATCCAACGGTTTTCCTCTGCCAAGGAACAGACACCATTGATAGAATGATCCCCTACAAACAAGTACATAAACACCCGAAGGAGCGTAGAAGCCTACACAGGAGAGTAAAATTCTACTTATGCAAGGTGAGAGGAACCAGCAGGTTCAATAGTCACTTAGAAGAAAAAAGAACGTGCATCTTTGACATGTGTATCTAGTTCATAGGCTCACTGACTGGTCAGGAAGGAAGTGGCTGCTACATTATGCAATGCTGGCTTGAGTATTTTTGCTGCCTCCACTTCAGGCAATGATCTGTAATCCAGGAGGTAGATTCCTGTGAAAAGATTCATGCGAAGAAGCAAAACAACCTGAACAGCTACTTTCTGACACTGAGCAGGTATGCTTGGTCTAGAAAGCCAGGTTACAAGTATCTTTTTTTTATTTTCATACTCATAAATCTAAATTTGGAGCTAAAACACGTTCCAGAAAACTCTGTGTTAGAAGAATGACATTAGGTTTGGAAGATTGGTAGACCCGCAGGGGGGCTCCTCAGGTGTCTTCTCTGCAATGTGAACGGAATCATTTCCTGCCAGGTTTGTTCCCCTCAGAGATGGATGAGCCGTATGAGACACAAAGAGGAGAAGGGAGCCGTTGAAGGGCTGCGTGGTGACGTGCCCTGCTTTTTCTTAATTGTGGAAGGGAGGACCTTTGGCGTATGGCAGTGGGTGGGGATAAATAATGCCGCCACTGCCGCCCTTCACAATGCTCTGGATACTGTTAAAAATAAGCTGCCTATCAGGGAAAGAGAGTATCAACGCATCACTAACACACAACAGTCATCCAGGTGGAAGCCTTGCTTTGTGTAGGAATGATGAATAGGAATTGTTTCTCATCGCTGGCAGTCTCAAGATGGATGGAGGGTCCTAGAACTGCTAACTTCATTGAAATTTCAGACTGTCTTCCATAATTTAATAATATAAAGATGACTGATCCCCTTAGGCCTTTGAATGCTCCTTTCAGCACTTTGCCTGTACCTAGATTATCCAAACCGATGCCTCCCTTCACTCTTGGATCTAAGTGATGAGGAAAGCCGGACAAAAGCCACCTGGCCACAGGTCTGTTGGAGAAGCTCTGATGCTCGAAGTCTCAGATGTGTTTTCTGTCAACTCTAATTATTCTGAGCTTAATAGTCTTCACGGCATTTATGTTAATTTGAAACCTTTTAATGATGGCATAATTGCCATAACCAGGTTAGGCATGTAAATTCAGAGAAAATGAGAATTTTAGGGGCCAGAAAGGAAAATGGTAATCTCCAAACTGGGTTCAGTGTATTTTGCATGATACTCATTAGTCATGTAGTATTTTAATGTAAAATCTCATTTGAAAGAAATCCCTAAAGCCCAAGTACTAAAAAATCTTTAAGTGCCACATTGGAATTGAGTACAGAGAATAATCTGAAAGCACATTTAGTTATTAATTCCCCATCTTTCATTCAAGGAGTGCCAAGTTGCCCATATTATCCCCCTAAGAACCATGGGAAGTGACTGATGCTAGGTTTCTTGGCTGAGCACGAACTTGAACATTCATTTCTGTGTCCCCAGTCCAACATCCTCAAGCGCACCATGTTGTTAAAAGTCAGCAGATGCAAATCCATTCAAGGCTTAGAGGAAGGACAGCTTCAAGATTTCCAAGGAAGAGTATCAAGAGTGAAATAAATTAATTTCCCTCATATTAGTTGCAGGGATCTACTTTAAAGGGACTGCATTGTTTGGTTCTGAGGTATAGACCTGCCAATACATGGAATCCATACTGCAATTCTCAGACTGTTTTGAATCAGAGAATCCTGATGGTCCTTGAAAATAGAACATAATACTGTTACTTCTTTTTTTAAAAGAATAAGCATCTGAAAAAAGTTCTGCATTAATGCAGAAGTACATACTTGCTGCAAATGCATTTTTCAAGCTAAGGAAAATCTTAGGGATGGAATTTGCTGTTCTAAAAGAGAGAGCGATCATTACTGAAAACAAGAGCTAACCCACTCCACTGTAAGAAATTATATATTTGAGAATCTAGGAAACGGACACCTGGATTGCTGCATGAAGAGAGTCAGCAGTTTCCCAGTTCCTGTTTTCTGGGACAAGGTAGCTCTCAAAGAGGTCATTCTAGAAATTACTTCTTAGTCTGGGGATTCTGTGAAAAGCCCTATTCACACAATGTTCCTATGCAAAAGTGCTACCCAGTGAAAAAAGGAGACTATAGTATAAAAATAAAAGTGAAGATTCAGTCAAAGCTTTAACCAGGAGATAGAAACGGTGAAATCATAAGTGTTCTCAATCATCTTTCAGCAAGATTACATTTCAGTACAATTCAACCTTTGTACATTTTCTTCTTTTGCACATTTCCTTTCATCATGCGTCCCTACCAATTCTTTCCACAAGACCATCCCTTCTGCTTTTTATTGTGACATTGTCTAATGTGGATGAAAGCCACCAAA
The DNA here is from genome assembly GCF_004798865.1 of Varanus komodoensis. Taxonomy (NCBI): domain Eukaryota; kingdom Metazoa; phylum Chordata; class Lepidosauria; order Squamata; family Varanidae; genus Varanus; species Varanus komodoensis. Next base: position 2,244,934 of record NW_025335942.1, on the reverse strand, counting down.
CTGCCTCAAGTTTATGCATGGGCAGGTTGAAGTGGGTCAAGGACCACCTTCACCCCGTCAGCCTGCCTACACTTTAACACCAGCACGAGATGCTCTTCTCACTTGCCCACCTTGGAGGACTGTTAAGTGGACAAGTACACTGGGACCTTTTCTGCCATGGCCTGGCACTTCTGTGGTGGGCTGCCTTCACGGGACCCTCTTAAAGCTCATCACTGCAGCCCTTAGGAAGGCTCTGAAGACTCACTCATTTAGTTTGGTCTTCTCTGGGATATATTTCACCAGACTGTTATGTTGGTTATCTAAGCCAGATGGTTTATTGATGGTGTGCATTTGTACGATTCCCTCCCCCCTGCCCCCGTTTAGCTACCGTATCCATTTTTATGCTACTGGATTTTATGGTTGAAAGCCACTTTGGGAGGGCCATGAAAGGCCCCCCAGATATATTAAATAAATAAATTAGTGACCACACGTTTGGGTGTCTGGTGCTCCTGTTCAGTGTACTTTTGCCCCCAACTTCAGCACCTGGAGGGAAAATGTATTTCCTGGCACCAGCTGAAGGTTGAATCAAGGGGGCAAGCACAACTGCAAAATGTGGATGCATCAAGGCACCCCCAGACAACAGTCCCCTAACCAAATGATCTGTCCATGTGACACTTCCCAGGCTGAGCTCACTATGGTGCCCTGGGCTTTCTGCAGGCCAAACAGGTGGGATGTGCTCCAGGTCTTCGTATCAGGTCACAACGAAAAAGGTCCCCAAGCAGAGTTCTCCCCCACTCGTAGGACATCACCAGCACCTCAACAAGCTTCCAGACTTGGCGGACGATCGGTCTGAGCCAGAGTGGTGCACAGGTTAGACTGCTGGACTGGGAGTTGGGTTCAAGCCTGTTCAGCCATCGAGCCCATTGGGTGACTCTGGGCCAGTTATAGACTCTCAGTCTAACATACTTCACAGGGTTGTTGGGAAGATGAAATAGAAAGGAGGATTATTAATTAATTAATTAATTAGAAGTATATCCCACCCCGTTAGCCAGAAAGGCTCTCTGGGAGGGCGAGCTATAAGCTGCCTTGGGTTCCTTGCAGGAAAAGGGCAGAATAAAAATAGAGTAATAATAAATATAAAACTCCTCCCATCATGAACCAGCAGGTCATGTTGGCTGGGGATGATGGGAGATGTTGTCCAACAAAGCAGAAGTGTACACTAAATTGGAAGAAGTTGGCTTGGACCATAGGTATGTCACTTACACTAGAACATTTTTTCTTTATTAAAAAAATAATAATCCTACACTGTATCTGAGGCAGAAAGGCCAAGAACCTTTGGCCCAGTTCAAATGTTATGATAATTTTGAATTTTTTTTAGAAGTCTTAGTTATCGGGAATAAGACACTGCTGACTAATCAAGGTACAGAGCTTCTGCCTGTGTTTTGGCTAGTTTATGTGGAAACCTGGAACTCTGACTCATCACTCTGCGGTTTTTTGTCTAGATGTCAGCAACAGGGTGTCCATTAAGCCCTCCCCTGTGAGCAATTCTCCCACCTTTATTAATATCAGTGGTGAATGGGGAAAGGGGCTTCCTGCTGAAAAAAATGGCTTGACCGGAGAAGGAAAGCTGAAGGAGAATCTAGAGAGGAAAGGGGCAGAGAAGGGAGAATTTGGAGAAAAGAGAGAGAAGAAAAATTCAGAGGAGAGGGGCAAGGGAAGTGCGGATCCAGAGAAAGAGGGAAAGAAAAGTGAGAATTTTGGGGAAGAGGAGGCAAGTAACCAGAAAAAAAAAGGGAGGGGGGAAAGGTAAGTGTCCAGAGGAACGGAGAGAAGGAAAGTGAGAAGCCATAGAAAGGCCAGTCCCAAAATGTTACACACACATGCATATGTGTGCACACACACCTTACAGGGATTTGTAGGGGTCCCTGGAACACTTTTCCAAACAACAGGTAAGTGTACCTATGGTCCTATGTGTGGTTTAGCAACATGCTGCCTTACGCATGAGAACCCGGAATTCATGGCTCACAAACTGGCACTGTGTGTGCTTTATCCCTCTATTGTGCACCAACAAATAATTCACACCACAAGGACATTGTTCATGTGTCAGCCACTAACTACAGTATATTCAATCTTGTTCTGTTAAAAGAAAAAATCCACTGGAAACATAATACGATTTAAAAGGAACCAACTGAACATCCTAGGAGTTGGTATGTGTTCCATACTAACTCAGTGTGTTTCAAGATCAAGAAAGGTATTACTACCACTCTATACAATTCTGGTGCTCCCGCAACTGGAGTATTGTGCTCAGTTTTGGGCCCCTCATTACAGGAAGGATATAGCCAGGTTAGAGTCAGTGCAGCGCAGGGCCACAAGGTTGGTGGCTGGTTTGCAGGGGATGGGATATGAGGTGAGACTGAAGGAACTGGTCTCTTCAGCCTGGAGAAGAGGAGTCTCAGAGGGGATATGTTTGCGACATACAGGTATGTGAGGGGATATCACATGGAGATGGGTAGAGACCTGTTCTCCCCTGCAAAGGAAGGCAGGACGTGCTCCAACGGAGCAAAGCTCAGGGAGCCAAGCCTCCATTTGGATGCCAGGAAGCACTTCCTGACAGCCAGGACCCCGAGGGTGTGGAATGGGCTTCCACAAGAGGTTGTTGAGGCCCCATTGGTGCGGGTGTTCAAGGATAGGCTGGACATGCACATGGTGGGCATGTCGTGAGCGGAGCCGGCTAGTGCCGGAGGTCAGACTAGATGGCCCAGCAGACCCCTTCTGACTCGCTATGTTTCTAAGTATACAACCTATCAAGGGACAAGAAGGACAGTATTTTTTTTTTAAAAGTGCAAGTATTTTGATTAACAGATATCTGCTCTATATAACTGTCTAACTCTTCTATAAGCAGAGATTTCTATGAGGTTGCTGGCTGATTAGATGAGGACCACTGATTTGCTCCTCATTTGATCATAATAAGCTTCCAGACTGCTCCCTGGAGAAAAAAAGGACAGAAACTATAATCGGGCACTGAAGGTATATGTTGAAATGGAATAGCAGGCATTTGCTTTATCGGTCCAAACTTTTAAATGTCACGTAGCACAGCAATCCTCTGACAATCTAATTAAGCATGACTATTAGGTTAGAGTGGAAAAAGTGAGATGATTAAAACATGGATATAGATATACAGTCACACTATCTATATCTGGATTTGCATCTATCTAATCTACAGTCTATCTATCCATCCATCCATCAAATCCTTAACTAGAGCTGAATCACACAGCCTGCAGTGAGGAAAATCTGATTTTCCTGAGAAGTATGTCTTTTAAAAAATAAGTGGGAGTGATCCAGAAGGTTTGAGTCATTAAAAAAGGAATGTTCTGAATATTTAATGAATAGCTTAAAATAGGAATTCTTAAAAAATCAACTGGGGAACTTAATTCACACCCTCTCCAAAATTCAGTCCAATCAAGAAATTGATACAGTAGCAGTAACCTTCTGAGTACACGCGCAAATCAAAATACACAGGACACCAACCTGGCTTCTCAGTAAAACATATAGATAAGTGGTATGTGTGCTTGTGAACACAGGATTGTGCTCACTCATGGTTGTTGTTGCTTTTTACACAAGTCCAAATATGCATACAAAGAATCTTGGCCACATGCTCACATAAAAGTTCTGCATGCATGAACTTATTGAAATATTGTGTTTTGTTAGCCCAGTTTGGAAAGTCTGGATATTGAGCAAATTCCTGGTTAATCTTTGACATGAAATAATGGAAAGACAGTCAAACCTGTGACTAGTTCTCTGATTTCCAGATCTGTAGCCTTGCGGAGCAATCGTACTAAAGCTGGGATACCCCCACAGTTTTTCAGAGCAATTTTGTTGTCATCGTTGGCCTTCCCGTACACCAAGTTCCTCAGAGCTCCACAGGCACTACGGTGGACCTCTGTCATCCGATGATCCAACAAATCCACCAGTAACTGTATTCCACCTTGCCTTCTTATCTGCAATGGCAAAATAAAATGAATCAGAAGCTGCCTGTCAATGAGGTTCAACACTCCAAAAGTTTTCAGACACCAGTTAAGATGAAGACAGCACAGGATCAAGCATATTACAAGACAAGCTGCTTGACCAACTCATGGAAGGTAAAAAAGCTTTGCTTCTGAAGGATCACACACCAATCAAAACAGCTGGACAGGTGATGAAAGAACTGCCTGGAAAGAGATTATTTGCTTCACTAGGAGGGAACCAAATAAGCCACCTGAATGTAGAACCTGATTTTCTGCTATATGGTGAAGGCTGTCATCAGAATTATTTCTGGAACAATGAAAGGACCAAGTTCTAAGTGCTTAATTGCATATCAGTGCTTTGGTTTCCATAAGATTATTACGGCAAGTGAAAAATGTGAAGTGTCTGCTTAAAAAAATCACAATGTGCACACAGCTAAAAGCAAACCTCTGATAAAAAGAAGAGTTCAGCTACATTGCAATATGTTCCAAGATATTCTTAAGAGGAAAGCACAACGCATATTCAGAACATACAATTGTTACAAGGATATCCATGTTTGTGCAGTAACAGAATTACGTCAGACTGGTTCTTACTTGTTTTGTGGATCAAGACAGTAAACTGCAATTTTTAAAAATGATGCAATTATTAGAAAAACAATGCAAGAAAAGACACCATTATCAGCATGAATAACTTTCGAGGCCACATAAACAAGTCTCTCCTTTTCACACACACACACACACACCAACCACCCTCCGGGAAAATCTCTAGAGGTAAACAGGTTAAAACAGCCCCAGGAACCCGTTTCCTCCTCTAGGTGTGCAAGTTTTCATGGACACATAGTAGAAGCCAATGCAGGGCTCCAGGTAAAGCAGACACATTTCTGGCTGCATCTGAGATGCTCCAGTGTGGGACAGCCCCAAATCTTCATTGCTGATTGGTTCCATTGTTTCCTGAAGTTCAGCCAGAATCTGGCTTCCTGCAACTTGAGCGGAATATTCCATGTCCTGCACTCTGGAAGGACCAAGAAGAGATCTCCTCTCTGTGACAACCTTTCAAGTACCCGAAGAGCGCTAGAATATCTCCTTTCAGTCTTCTCTTCTCAGGAGTAAACATGTGCGATTGTTCCAGTGTCTCTGGTTTGTTTCCAGGCCCTTGATCATCTTTGCTGCCCTCCTTCAAATCCCGCCCAGTTTGCTTGCATCTTTCTTAAACTGGAGTGCCCAGAACTGGATGCAATGCTCGTGATAAAGGCTAACCATGCTGAGAAGAAGGGGAGTAGCAATTTCTGTGATTTGGGATGCTTTCCACAGCTACATTATGTTGTTGACTCATATTCAGCTGTGATCTACAACACTTTCAAGATCCTTCTCACTTGGAACATTTTGAGCCAAGCAGTCCCCTCCGAGTATTGCTCATCCCCCAAGTATCTCCCACTTTTGTTTTAATTAAAGGGGTTGGTT
>NW_025335942.1:2072510-2239393 GCF_004798865.1 Varanus komodoensis | reverse complement strand
GGGGGATGTCTTTAGTTAAATAGCAGAATATGGTTCCGTCAAATAGTAAAACACCAAAATGCTGCAGAAATGCACAAAGGAGCATGTTGAATTAGTTACTCCACAGCAACAGGTTGAGCTTTGCTCATCTATAAAACTGCATTTAATTCAAGACCAGCTGTAGTCAATTATATCTCTGCACACATTTAAGAAACTGGCAAACTTCCTGAAATGCTAAGTTGGTCATCTGCATTTATTTCATGTCATCGGGGAAAATGGAAAATTGCTGGGAATCTGTGGGTAGGACAACATGAGTTTTCTGACAACTTCCCCATCAACCTGCAAACTTGAAGGAACTAGGGGAAATCGGAAGGAAGTGGAGGAGCACAGCTAAAGTACTTGGATCCTGTTTAGGATCCATTCAGCATATTCATATTCCACTGATGTTAATTAGCATTTGTATGCATCACTTAACACTGAAGGCAATCAATAATGAAGATAAACATAGTATGCCTTCTTTGGATGTTTATGATAATGCAAAACTTCACACACCTGTTTAAAATTGGAACTTGCAACAAACTAACACACTTCAAGAAAACCTGTTTGCCTGGTGCCCTTGTTGCAATCTTTTTGGCACCAGTCGAAAACAACTTGACTTTCTAGACATTTTAATAACTGATTTTATCTGGATAATATTAGTAACTTTGTTGTTATAATCTATATGGTTTTAAATTATTATTCCTCAGCTATGTACTGTTTTATTTTCTTTTGTTTATTGTATTTTGATTGCTTTTATTGTCATGATGTGTTTTTATCCATTGTAATGTGCTTAGAGGGCCCTCAGGCCAATATAGCAGAATATAAGTTTAATAAATAAATATAAATAGATAAAACTGCTATGTAAGACATGGAATTCTAGTCTGGTCCGTGATGTTATGAGAGTGTAGTTCCTAGTAAAATGTACTGAACTAAAGACACTGCCTTTCTTTTACTAGAGTGTAGCATTTAAGGCTGCAAGCGCAAAGGTTAAACACTGCACTAACATTTTTAAAAAATTACCCACAGAATTACTAGTGTATGCAGGTTGTGCGTCTTTTCATTCTTAAGTCCATACTACCCTGTATATGTATTTTAAAATAATTGGGGTTATTCTTTTTAAAATAATTAGATTATTATTTCCCACAACAGTCCCTAAGGAATAAATGATCCGCCTGCTTTAACTCAGAGAACTTATGTTCTTGCAAATAGTACGATTCATGTAAATAGCTGGTATGGAACACAAAAAATGCGGAAGTATGTGCAGCGTATTTTGAGGATGGAGCCCGATAGCCGTTTAAATTGGGGTGGTCCAACCTGTGGGCTGCATGTGACCCCGAGGCCTTGTTCTGCGGCTCTCTTGCTGCTCAGAGCCCCCCATTCCCCCCTCCCCAGTTTGGATCTCAGCAATGGCACAGGCATGATTGTGGTGAGCCCTCCCGAGGCTGCTGTCCCGTCCTTCCCGCTTCCTGAGGCTCAGGAAGAGAGTGGTCCCAGGCCAGTCCAGGTGCTGTGGCAGAAGCAGGCCGGCCATGCCTGGGAGAGTTTGTCCGCTCAGGTACAAAAGCCTCAGTGTGTCAGTCCAAGAAGGAAGGCAGGGCAGGGGCGGGTCACAGAGGAGGGTTTCTGGGTGGGAAAAACAGGGAAGGAAGGAAGGAACGGATGGGCCACCGCAGAGGAGCAATCGTTGTGCTTGGGCAGTGGCTGGAGAAGAAACAGCGCAGCCCCGGGGCCCCATGTCCAAGTCTTCATGTGGCCCTGGAGGAATGAAAAGTTGGACCGCCCTGTTTGAAAAGAATCCTTTCCCAGCTTCTCTTTGGGCCACATTTGCAGTGTGGTTAGCAGAAGAAAATGAGGAATTATCTTAGCCACAATAGTGTCAGGCCTATGTGCAGACCTGATAATCTTCAGGTGGAGTTTAATTAAGTTTGTATACAGTAAGCAGCATTTGTCCTTGCCTTTACACTAAAACTTTACTGATATAGAATGTTAGCTGTGACACAAGGAAAATATAGGAGGCAAAGGTCTGCAGCACACACATTGTTTAAGGCACGATCTTTTCTTAAAGTGCATATGAGGAGCGAGAAGGGGGGAAGAAGTTATAGTGAAGCTTCATCTAGCCCTGAGACCTGCTTTGGAATATCCCTTCCTTCTGCTTTAAGAAAAATGATCCATGCCTGCAGAGAAGCTCACAAGTGCTCCTGACTAATAAATACTGCAAACAAAATGGCCTACTGAGAAACATATTGAACAAAAGGTAATATTGACAAAGATGACTAAGGTGGAGAAAGAAGGGAGGGCAGTATTAAGAACGGTGTTGCGACCTTTTCCGAAAGAAATGTCCAATTTATTGTCAACAGTCCTTCTCTAAAGTGGAAGAAACCTATGCAAGCAAAGGAATAATTTTGCCCTGCATGCAGTAAACAAATTGCATTCACCTTTCTCTGCCTCCTCACTTTCACCTTTTTACTGCCTGCGATAAGTACCAGCCAAAGCACTTACTCATCCTAACTGCCTGAGAATGAATTACAACCAGGTGTGTAAGTGGATGAGTGGCCTGCAAGCCTGCCACCTCCCTTAATGCGCAGTTACCTGTCTTTGAGTGAGCATCAAGGTCACTCATTGCCAGCTAGAAACAAAAGTGGACTGGAAAATTCTACTAGTTTCATGCAGCCTATTTATCCACTACAATGAAGGCAGAAGGACATATTTCAGCAACTGTTGTAGGACATAACCTTTCCATTTTTGCAACCCTGAAAGACATTCGTATCAGAAAATTATAAACCAAGGAAATGATTCGCCTTTTCACTGACTTCTTGTTTCATTATATTAGAAGTCTAACTGCCTATTAGTGAAACCTCAATAGAAGTATCTCATGAAGGTAGTGCTTGTGTTTGCGTTGCTCCCATTTGGTTCCTCCTGCTAGCATGGGGAGCTAAAATACCCAGAAATAGAAAGCTTGCCACGAAATCTCAGACCAGGATCCTAGTTTGCTGTGCTAGGGCTACAGACCAGGGTTTGTTCTTGACTTAAGAAACTTAGATTGCTCCAGGAGCTACAAACCAGGATCTGGGGTTTGGACATCATGGTAAAACTATGTTTTCTGTTTAGTTTAGCATTTAATGGGAGGAGCCTAATGGAAGTGATCTGGCTAAAAATACCAGCACGCAGCTTGTTCATAGGAAACCGGCATTTGCCAGTATTCTGACTTACCTTCTTCTGAAAGCATAGCCAATGCAGTGTGGGATTCCTTGCAGTTTAAGAAACTAAAGCTGCAATCAGTGTACACATAAAAAAACTGTTTTTAATCTTTGCAGCCTCTCTAATAAAAACTGTAACATGTTTTCTCAGTCATTCAATATCCATGGATAAAAATGAATGCATACTTCACCCTTTAATGATTACTTTATGAAGACATCCTGGTTTAGAAGCCAATTGCTATTGCAGTGGAAATGGATAAGCATAGAGAAGGAAGAGAAGACCCTTAATTATTATCATTTATTTCATTTCTATACTGCCCCACTGCCAAAGCTCCCTGGGGGTTAAAGTAATGGGAGGAGACCTCAGGCAAGAATCCTCACTTGTGCCAGATACACAGATGACCGTTCCTGTTTTCATCTGTGCAATAATGAATGATGTTACCTCACAAACATACTTTCTTTTACTGTATCAAGATGCCTCTCTGGAAAAGAAAGTTCACTCAATCATCTACTTTTTTTCCCCACCAGGAAAGATGGGAAAATTAAAACACTGTAGTTGTCTATTAGTCCATGGTGTATTTGAAGCCTTCAAGCCCAGGGAAAAAAGTTTCCATTACAAGGGACCATTAGGGACAAATTACCATTAATTGAAAGCAGGGTGGATAAAAATCAATTGTTAAAAAAAATCAGATTTTAAAAATTTAACTCGTTTTTTAAAAAAACAAATTGGATTTTTTAAAATAATTTTTTGAGGAATAATCTGATTAAAGACAGCTTTCTATTTAAGATGCATTATAGTTCAAAGGTTAGTCATCATGAAACAAGGATTAGTTTTTAGTTATGCAGCATGAGGCTGTATATTCCTGCAATGTTTAAATTCTTAGGTAAACACATTCCATTAATCCTTTCACAATATCATGCTTTTCCAGAGATTTCTGTAAGGTTATTCGGCAACTTTTCTATCTGATATGATCACAGGTGCTTGGTTTTACAGTTCTCAAAACTGTGAGCCTGTGTCTGATCACACGCCTCCTCTTCGGAGCAAAAATGTTATAAAACATTTTGGCAAGTCGGAGACAACACAACAACGGAAGTTCGAATAGGGAATAAAAGTTAACATTGGGCCACATAGGTAGCATTAGGTGTGTCCACACTGAAAAAAGCCATACTTAATTGTGCGGAACATAGTTGTATATGAAGTGTGCTAAACTGTATTAGCTAGCTATACATACGATGGATTAGTTCTTCAACTGCCTGTCCTTATGCAGCCAAAACACTCCTGATTACAAGATCTAAACTGAGGCAAGTGCTACAACACTGGTTTGGATTGTTGAATGTTGTTTGATTGATACTTTGTGTATCTCAAATTATGGATAGCTTATACTTTTATTTCATTGGTTCATCATAAGTACTTTTGGCAAATGTTTTCTTCATCTTGGTTGAGTTAAATTAATGCTTAAAAGACTGATTCTCTGGAAGTTCTGCACCACATCCTAACTGACCTGCAATCTGTAACATTTGGGTCTCATGGATTCGAACATCTTAATTGTTCTTTTATAATGATCATAGATCTCTGGTGCATTACTAGAATATCTTGAAATCACAGAAGGTACAGGTAGTCCTCGCACCACTGAGTGGGAGGCCTGTAAAGCTTTTATTTGAGGCCAAATAATTGCCAACGTGTCTTGTAAAAAAGCAAAATGAAACAAAAATTAATTTTGAATTCTACGTTTAGGGGGGGTGTCTGTCTCACCCCACTATTTTATCAGGCAGACTGACAATTTTGATAGTACAACTTATCTTGGAACATGTATTCCCAAAGATAATGATCAAGCTTAGTTTGAATAAACTAATGAAATGAATAATAAAATTATGAGATTTCTTGGATTTAGACAGATGGGTAAGTTCAAACAGAGCTTGCAAGATTAGCTAAATAGATTTATGATGAATACAATAACTTGGCTTGTTTATGGTATCTGTGCAATTCTCTCCAAACCTGGCAATATTTTCAGAAAAGCAATGTGTTCTTTCATAAATTTGTGGGCGCTTCCTCTCAAGGTATGCCAGAAAAGGATTCAAATTCCAATTTATGAAGGTGGATTTGGATCTTTGGATTCAAAGATCATTTTTTGGATCTTGCTTTACTTCATGTTTATCAGCTGACTCCTAATGCATTGTGGAATTTCCTGTCTGCATCCGATCTTCTGTTTTGGAATCGTCTTGTCATTCCTTCCCTCTAAGTGGAGTCCATACATTTCTAGACATACACGAATGAACAGGGTCTGATACTTGTAGACGTGTAGCATATAATCTTACACCAATTATATTTTGATCCATTTTCTCATGGTAAATTAACTTTATGGAGCACTCCAGTTCTAAACTAGTCAGAACACATTTGTTTTTGAAGACACAGGCAGAGAAGGCCTTGGGATGAGTGCTTGTCCTTGTCTATTCTCTGTGCTAAGTAGGAGTTGCCGGCTATGATAGGATGACGGCATATGCCACTGCGGCATTTTACAGCATCCGAGTTTCCCTTATTATTGGAAGCACTTACTGCAGCCGGCCAGGCAAAATGAACCACAATCCATGTATAGAAGTATGTGTTGCTGGTGAATAAGTATAATATACATACAGGAATGCAACAGGAGAACGAACTATCTCACTCTACCTAAGGAAAGGTGTGAAGCTTTCTATGTAAGGCAACCTGTGGCATTTCAGAATGGAAAAGCACCCAGCAGTTCTCGTGTGCACCGTACTCTCATGCAGCGCCCAAACCCACAATGCATTTCTCTTCTACCTGCTGTCTTTCTCTTTATATCCTAATGGGAAAATGTGGTTGGCTGTCACTTTATTGTAAGAACATACAGTAGTCTGTGCTGGGCCCATGATACCATTTGTTTCGTTGAGCCTTTGGTTCTGAGTAGATTTTTTCTTCTCGTTTACTATTTCAATTTTTTTTCTGTTCTGGTTTTAGCATTTTGTTGCTCACATTTCCTTTGTGTTACTGATTTTGTATTGCTATCTACTTTTAAAGTATATTTATTATCTTATTGTGATGCTTTTATTTTCTGTTGTACACTTTGAAGGTATTGGTGGAAAAATGGTCTAAAATATTAACATACACATAAAAAGAATGTATAAAGACTGTTTTCTGTATGTTTGCAAGTTGATATTTGGACTGACTATTCTAATCTACGTTAACAATTATGAATAAAGAACCAGTCTATCATAATTCATCTGAAAGTATCAATTTGGAACAGAGAAGCATGGACTGATTTCTTGAAATTTATTGAAACATAAATTGTCTACTTATTCTGTCTGCCGACTTTGATTAAGTAAAGTAGAGAGAACAATGGAAGCTTATCAGAGTGCTATAATGATCTTTCATTATTAGTCTGTCAGTAGACTAACACTTAGGGAAAGGGCATAATAATAATTGGCTTTGATGCTTACAGAATCTACAAAATCTTCCTTAATTGCTAGCAGCGGACAATGTAATATTCCATAATATGGGAGTCTAGGCTTTGATCTCTGCAATCTTGCTTCTAAAGATGACAATTGCAACAGAGAAACAAGCATTATATAATAAAGATCTGCAGTGAATAAATCTAATGTGTAATATACAAACCACAGCAATATGGAATGTGTGGGGACAGGCTGGGTAGCCCAGGGGTCGGCAACCCGCGGCTCCGGAGCCGCACGTGGCTCTTGAACCCCTCTGCTGTGGCTCCGTTGCTCAAAATGCGCCGGCACAGCCGCCGATCTGCTTGAAGCTCCACTCAGGAAGGCAGCGCGAGCTACTTAAGTAAATCGCTACATTCCACTGCTAAACAAGCTTCCTGCAGGCTGTCATGTTACACGAAACTCTGCTGAAAAGATTCTCTTTGTCCCAATGTCATCTCCTTCATCTGAATGTTAAAAGCTGCGCTTGAGACCTGTCACAATTCACAGCACTTGACTGTTTATCTGCAAATCAGTCCCTAAACACACCTGTATCGCCGGCACAGCCTCCAATCTGCGGACCCATGCCGATTTACTGAGCTCCCCCCACCGCCACCCCGTAGGCCAACCATGGATAAATCGAAGAAAAGTTTCTGAAGAAAACCAAACGTTTAATGATACGTGGGTAGATTCATTTGCTTTTACTGCTGACGAACTTATGGGGTTTGCTGTTTAATGCATGCAGCCCTTTAGCACTGACTTTGACTCTTCAGGAAGCTGTTCTCCTATTCAAAATATATGAAAGGAGTCCTACTAGTTTATAATGTAAGATGAAAAATAACAGTTTTTAGTGACTGAACAAGAGCTGCAGCTAAATCATAATGAAGATATACATAGCAGGAAGGTAAAAAACGATATATGCAGTGTTATCTTCATTGAGATGTCAAAAGGGTTTTGCGGCTCCCGGGGTTTTCTTTTGTGTGGGAAATGGGCTCTTTGAGTGTTAAAGGTTGCCGACCCCTGGGCTAGGCTGAAGTTAAGGTTCATGTTTGTGAGGTAGGTATAAATAGGTGCTTTTCTGAGCATCCTGATAAGAAGCTAACAGCAAAATGAGGATGCCATCAAACTATCAAGCAAGCAGAATTGAGAGAGTGCCAAGGACCTCAAAGGATGAAGCAGGGGAGCGAGAAGAAGGGAGGGGAGGCCGGACGTATCTGGTGGGCCTTTTGCTTTCTGGATGCCCCTTCCTCTGAAACCTTATATCACTTTATGCTCCCTGTCTTTCAGAAGGCCTTTCTCAGAACTTTAATAACGGTTTCTACCACTTTACATTTTAAAAAATACATAGAAGCACTTCTAAAGTTCACAAATCAGCGCCCTTTCTACCCAATGCATGAATCAAGTCCTTGTTCAAAACATGCATTTCTTAACTTGAGAGCCTGCATGAAAGGTTTGCAGTATTTTTTCTGATTTTTAAATGCAAAGCATGCAAGGGGTTGCTTTTGGGAGGGGAGATTGTTTATCTCTTTCCTTGATGCCTGTCTGTTCAAAATTGCCCCCAGCAAAAATTGATTTTATCTTGGAAGAGGAAAATACACATGGAAAAGTAGCCTGCCTCAAACTCCTCTTAACCTGATGTTGCTTTGTCTAATTGGGGCAAAAACCAGGAAAGGAGCAGAGAACAATCATGGAACTATACCTCACATGTAGCTTTGTTCTCACCATGGCTCCATTTGCAAATCTTCTGGTTTATACAAATGGATAACCCAAAAGAAAAAGGCTGATCATATATTTTAAAGTTCTTCCAAAATGAAAATATAATCCTCAGCCTCAGAATTTTAAAGAAAATGTATCCTAATTCTGCAGCTTGAAAGTGTAGAAAGGGAAAAAAATGGCACAGAAGCTTCAGGTAGAAAATGTAGGTGAGATTTATTGGAAAACCATTTATCTGCGACAGCATGGTTTAATTTAGCCTCATTAGCACAGTAATTTGTTGCAGGTTACAAAAAGTGCTGGATCAATTTAAGCTCAAAATAGAGTGAAATGGTATGTAAATTGCTGTGTTAGTTCAAAATGTTTAATTTGTTTAGGAAATCTAAATTAGGATTTGAAACCTAGGTTCCATTTAAGACAGATTTACAGAACTGTAATTGAGGATAACTTCGATAAGGTGGCCATGCTAACATTAAAAGATGCATACCAGTGTAGGCTACCTGGTGTCCCCCAGATGTTTTAGAGTACAATGTCCATAATTCCTGACCAGTAGACATGCTGATTGGGGCTTATGGGACTTGTCATCCAGACTATTTAGAAGAGGTCAAGTTGCTTACCCCAATACAAATAAGTGCGGCCTCTGTTTTTATACACAATGTTGCACAGTGAATTGAAAGCAAATGTCCTTGGCATGCTGAACCTGCCCAAAATGAAGTGCCTCTGATTTAATCTGCAGGCTATAAACTCTGAATGTTGGTGGGGTTAAATCATTACTTAAACAGAGTAGCCCAGATGTCCAGTGAACAATAGCTGAGTCAAACATAAAGATGTCAGCATCTCTGTAGTAGGGATGGAAACGGCCATGGGGAGTCATACAGGGTAGAGTGATGGGTGTACATGAAGGCAGGCACAGTCTAAAGACAGAGTTTAGAGATGCCCATTTTGGACACTTTGAAACCCGAAGTGGGGACTATCCTCATGGACTCAAAATCCTGTTCGCATGCCTCTTCAAGACACTCTTTAGTCAACTCAGCTCAACCATTAATGAAATAAACAAAGACCGAATTCTAATTCAATGCACAGCTGCATATGCTCATAATGAGTCCTAGTCTTCTTTATCTTTGGATATGGCTGTGTAACCCTTTTTATCCAGGTTATACAGCTACAGCTTTAGCATATGGCATAGTTCACAAGAATGCTCCAGGACTTTAAAATAAAAAGAAAATGTCTAATTCTCACTTAGAAGGATTTACATTCTACATTGTTAGAATTTGCACGAATGTATAACTTCTTAATTGAGAAATTGCTGACAAAATTGATAAAATGGCAGAGAATAAAATATCTCTTCTCTTGAGAGATATAATGTTTAGATTAGTCTACACTACATTGCACATGATGACATTTATTAGTTCTCAAAGTTGAAAAATGTAAAGGTCGCACATGAAATGAAGTATGCACTTTATCATCATCTAAAGAACCAAATGTCACATAATTGTGCTGCATGAGCTAATTCACCAAAATGAATTAGGAATTATACTCGAGCCCTTTTGGAAGCCCTGCTAAATGGTATGCTTTGCTCCAAGGTGCCTTGTTGCAAGCCGAATTTCACAAACAGTGGAATTATATGGGCAAAAGATGCAGAGTAGCGTGCTTCCATTGTACAAATACAGTCCCTAATTCTCAGGAAACTGTAGGTGTGTTTTGGATTTGGAGACGTCTTGGAAAGCGAAGCAGGAGCTTTTAATATCAGGTGGCATATTAGATTCTTGTGGGAAATGACCATGCAGCCTATGAAAATAAGATATGCGGAGACAGCTCCAAGGCCTCACCTGTCCAGCCTTCTATTCATACCGTGGCCAATGGCAGCCTGTGGAAAACACTTAACTAGGACAGAGCGCCTCCCATTTGTTCCCCTGCAACTGGTATTTAGAGGCATACAAGGTAATGGGTATCCATCACGACTCAACGCTAACCTTGTCCTCCATGACTTTATCGAACCTCGCCTTAAAGCCATCAACAGTGCATCTCTGGTAGTGAGAGCCAATGGTTTAACTTCAAACTCAGTAAAGAAGGGCTTTCTCTGTGGTGGCCCCCATCTTTGGAACAACCTGCCCACTGTGGCCTGGCGTGGTGGCAAATCTGACATCTTTTTGATGCTGGGTTAAGATTTCCCTCTTCTCTGAGGCCTTTAAAGGTTTATTTGACCACCCAGGGCCTTGAGGGGGATCACCCATTCCGGGTGTTTTGCAGGGTCGTTCTTTGCTATAGTTTGTTTGTTTTTTCGCTACAGTATTTTAAACTGCTGTTTTTGTCTGATGGTATGAGGTTTGTATTGCACTTTTATTGTCTGTTTTTATGGATTGTTCTAAACCACCCAGGGGGTTAATGCTGTGGGGAGCCATTGGACTGAAATAAATAATAAAATCATAATACCGATGGACTTCCTTTCGTAATTTGGCTTCATGGCGAGTGCAATGGGATCTCTAAATGGATGGCATTAGGTTCTAGACATATAAAAATGAACAGGGCTCTTCCCATAGTTTCTGTAAGTGCAAACCTGTGATGTATACAAAGCTGTCACATCCATTACACTGTGATCCATTTTATCACGGTCTATTGAGTTGATGGGGCAACCCAAATCTAAAAACTGGTTAAGGAAACATTTGGATCAACTGGCTCGCTCCATTTCCTGTCCTATGGGCCAAGGATGACTTGCTGGCTACAGCTGAATGGCAACATGTGTAAATCCACATTTGAGTTTCCATCATCCTCGGGAAACACTCACTGAGACTGGTCAGGAAGACTGACCCACAATACATGTCTACAGATACTTGTTACCAGCGAATAAATACGATGTTCAGGATTTTAAGCAGGAATGGGAAAGGGACTTGCACTATCCCATTCTGCCTAATCAGTGGATCGCATCTTCAGCAATCCATACCTGTTGCTTCTCTGGATCTGAGGCTGTCAATTATTTAGCAAACATTTGTTTCATCCTCTGGGATACTGCAACATCTCCTCAATGAGAAACTGTGTAATTCAGCCACTGATGGTACAGGAAACCATTCTTTGAAGCATTGGTTTTGCCCATGTCTAGGAGCTGCATCATTTTGGGAAGAAATTATGATATGGTTACAGTTTTTTACTGGTAGAATTGTCAATATTTGCTGTAGTACACACTGTTTTCAATTATTGACTTGCTTTTGGTAAATTAACGAATGGTCGGTGTCACTGGATTCTCTGTGCCTTCTTGAAAGCTACAAGGCTGATTTTACAGCATTAGTGGGATAAACAGTCATCTCGTATAATACAATGGATTGAGGATCTTATACTCCTTTCAATATTTGAATGGACAGTGTATAGTGCTGCTTTCAAAAGGATAGTTATTTCAATATCTGGTCTGCTCTTCTTGAAGCTTATGAATAATTGTATGATGGCTACTGGAGTGCACCAAAGAATTTATAAACTATAGCAAAACCTTTGATTGCGTGGATCTTGAGAAGCTATGGAGGGTCCTGAAAGAAATAGGTATGCTTCAGCATCTGATCAACTTGATGTATATCTTGTATCACAGCTGCTCTCAGCCCAAAATATGGAAAAAAAGAATGGATTCCTCTAGTCAAGGGTGTTTTTTTTTTAAATCTCCCTTTATAACTGCAGTATATTTCCCTATCTGTTCAGTCTATAGAATCTCAGCCCAACCTACCTCACAGGGGTGTTGTTGTGGGGTTAAGATTGAGAGGAGTGGAGAATTATGTTAGCTGCCTTGAGGTCCTTGAAAGGAAAAAAAGGTGAGATATAAAATAAATGCATAAAAACATCTGTTATATAAGGAATAATTTAAGATATGCTGGCAATACCTTATTACTGATAGTGAACTGCATTGAATTGAAATGACTCCAGGTGAAAATTAAAGAAAGTGCAAAAGGTCTGCATTAAGTCCTTTTTCTATGCATTAAGAAAACAAAAGATCATGACTGCAGAAGATTTACAGAACTTTACTGTCGACAGTGAAGACTTTGAAATTGTGAAAGGGTTTGTACACCTTAGCTCAATCATCAATTCAAAGGGAGACTGCAACCAAGAAATTTGTGGAAAACTGAGACTTGGAAGGGCAGCAGTGAAGGACGTACAAAAGATTATCAAAAAAATTCACTGGTGACCAAGGCCAAGAACATCCATGCTATTGTATTTCTGATCACTATGTACGGGTGTGAAAGCTGGGCAGTGAAGAAAGCTGGCAGGAAGAAAACGGATGCTCTCAAAAAATGGTGCTGGAGGAAGCTTTGTGAATATCCTGGATCGAAAGCAAAACGAACAAGTGGACCCTTGATCAAAGCAAGCCAGAGCTTTCCCCAGAAGCAAAAATGATGCTATGGAAGCTCATGAGAAGGCAAGGCTTGCTGGAGAAGTCAGTGATGCTAGGAAAAGGGGATGGCAGAGGAAGACGAAGTCCAGGTATGAGAGGAATCGATTCCATAAAGGAAGACCCAGCGTTACGTTTACGAAGCTGAGCAGGGCTGCAAGGGCAGGGCAGTCAGTCAGTCAGTCACAGGGTCAGAGATAAGGGATGGCATGCAACACAAACTCAGACATGACTTGATGGCATGCAACAAAAGCTATGAGCGATTGCAAGAAAGTTGTGTTTTCATGTATCATACCTATTGACTGCTGAGGATATGCACAATGTTTTAGGAATGTATATTAAAAGAGCTCAAAAGAAATTAGGAGGGTCGGGTCTGAAGCTTTGTCCACCTGATGTAATGAGAGGGTGGAGGATAGAGAGTATAACCAATTTGCTCTTCTTGTTTTCATATTTTCCTGTCTCAGCTTTTCTACTGGGTGAAATGCATAGAAACAAATTTGGGTAATATTAAGCAGCACAGGGAACAGGAAGTGTATGTCGGTGAAGAGTAAGAAGTGGCATGTCTAACTCTGGAGTATTAAAATTAGTTTAAATACATTGTTAGTTCTCATTACAAGCCGTCTTCTATGGTAAGAAGCACTGCTGTTCCTTACTGTAAACTGCATTAGGAAGTGTTATGGCGGCAAGCTGGTCTTAGGGGTGTCTGGAAATCAATAAACAAATTATGAACTTATGAAACAAGATGGTGTAAAATGAATACACTGCAGTTCGGGGGAAAATGGCCTGCCTCAAACCACCTGCTGAAGTCAGACCTCACAGCCTTGTTCCTCTGCCTGTTTGACAGGAAATGGCACCATGTCCTATGGGGTTTACTCTTGAGAAAGTCTGCACGGGAGTGACTCGCTGGTCATTAATTATACAACTTCAGCTTACAACTGAGCATCTTCTCCCTCGCTCTCCACATTTCTAACGGCTTATTAAGGATTTATATTTATTGTGAACTTTTACCTATGAAAAGTGAAACGTCTCTGAAAGAAAAGTTCACCGATTCCTTTCCAAACTGAACCAGGCAGGACATTATCAAAAAGATGTTTCAATTCAGAACAAACATGGTTAATATTCCCACATATGACCCACACCTTGCCCTTCTTCCCCAAGGCGATCTTTGCTGCTTTAAACTTCTGACAGGGTAACATTTAAGATAACAATGATCTACAGAAGTGTAACATTTTCAATTGCTATAATACTGCTAATTTAGCTGCTCCTTGACTTTTCATATGGCAGAAAACTATAAAAAATTTCAACATGCAATGCCATATGCTTCTACATTTTTATTCAGTAACAAGGAGCCCAAAGGTTTCCACCGATTATGAACACAATGGAAGAACTCCAAGACAAACTAGAAACCATCTAAAATGAAGGCTGCCAAAAATCCTATTCACACTCGGCAGCATCTAGAGAGCCACAGGACTTTTCAGATTGCCAGCTAGATGGGTGGAAAACCACTATGGCCGTGTAGTCGGGATCTGTAGTTGGCGGTATTTGGATTCCCTCTTCCACCATTACAGCCGTTGTGGAAAAAGGGTCGTATGAGTGACTCTGGAGAAGGGCTTAGGTGGGCATTCCTAGAGGTGGGGCAGGGATCTTGACCAACGTTCTCCTCCCACCCTCTGTTGGATCCTTGTAATCATCTATATATGAAGGGTTATGTGTGTCCCCCACCGGACTGAAGCAGCAACAAAATGCCTCTGAGGATGTGCAAAGGAAAAGATTGAAACAAGCAAACGGTTGCATTCCTGAAAATAACCAGGAATGGTTATTCCTGGTTATTGTAAGCCGTCCTGAGGATTGGGCAAAGGTCGGGTTAGAAATGTCTTAAATAAACAAACAAACCAGGAAGACCTGGCTCAGTATGCCCCCCCCCCCCGTTGCTTCTCCTCTCTTTCTCCTCATCCTGTCCTCTGCTGCCATATTATGTTCTATTATTCTATTATGTTATAGGCCAGGGGTCTCAAACTCGAGGCCCGCGGGCCAGTTGCCGGGACGGGTGGGGCACGGCGGAGGGGCCCTGCGGCCTTCAAAGCGCCGGCGGCGCCCGGGCCGGCAGCGGGATGAGCGGCCCAATACTTGATGCGGCCCAGCCTCACTCAGCCTCGACTTCCAGCGGCCCCCAGGTAAGTTGAGTCTGAGACCCCTGTTCTAGGCCGTAACATGAGGGGACTGCAGATGGCTGAAGTGTTCCCTGTTGAATCAAAGGGAGGTCACTTCCGAAGATGGGCAGGCAGGTGGCAGTTGCATGGGTGAAAGTAAGACCCATATGCTGAGTAGACATCTTTCCATCTCTCCTCTCCCATGAGGCATAGCGTTCATCGACGCTCCAGTGCCCCTGGACAGGAACTTGCCAGTGCAGCTGACCTGGCCTCCCCTTAGTCCATCGGCCACTGTCCAGGCAGACTGCTTCTCCTGTCAGCTCCTCCTCTGCTTCCCGTCTCAGCATTTGCCATCTCTGTTTCCCACTTCCCCACCACATACGTAGATTAACTGTACTGCAGTATCTATAGATGGCGGTGCGTGGTAAACAATGAAAGGGATGGTCCCTACCACAAGGCGTCATTTCCAGTCTAAATATAGCCAGGAAAAGAAAACAGAGGAAGAGAAAGGTAAGGGTGAGTGTGTTAAATTGGGGAACCTATAGGATTGTGTCAGTTACATATGCTTTGCGTTAGCTGCAGTAGGATTTTGGAACAATCAAGATGCAACATCACACTTGTGGGGAGGTTTGCATTCAACATGGTTCACTTCAGCCATTTGGATTAGCATTGGTACAGCCAGATTTAACAGTGAAAAGGAAAAGGAAAAAGGGATCCCTACAAAGAAAACACAGAACATAGAAACACAGAAACAGAGCGAGTCAGAAGGAGCCTCCCTGATCATCTAGTCCAGGGGTCCTCAAATGTTTTCAACAGGGGGCCAGTTGAAAGATGCTGGTGGTGGCTGCGGGCTGCCAAGGAGGTCCCGGCGGGGGGTGTGGGCCAGTGATGGGGCAGGGGCAGGGGGCGCGAGCGGAGGGGCAGTGGCTTGCTGGCGTGGAGATCGTTTTCTCCGGGTGAGTCCAAAACAATCTCCGCACGAGCAAGCCGCTGACTCGCTGCATGCACATGTGCTCACGCATCCGGCCGCGAGTCCAAAACCTCTGAGGCGGGCCGGATAAATGGGCATGGCGGGCCGGGTCCAGCCTGCGGGCCGAAGTTTGACGACACATGATCTAGTCTGACACCTGGCTCCAGCTGGTTCCACTCATGACATGTGAACCTGTTGCAGTTCTCATGACGAGAAAGTTTTACAATGAGGGTGGATAAAAATCAATGATTTTTTAAAAAATGGACTTTTAAAAATTTAAATCAGTTTCTTTTAAATAAAATGCTATTTATTTATTTATTTATTTAAAACATTTCTATGCCGCCCCCATCGCAACAAAGCCTTGGGGCGGCTCACAAAAGATACAAAAAAAAAAAAAACCATAAACAATAACAACATAATAATTTAAAAGAAAAAAAAATTAAAACCTCCGGTGCATTCTTGGCTAATTTAAAATTCTAATAAATACAATAATTTAGCAATTAAAATAAGTTTTAAATAAAAAGATCTTAGACTGGCGCCGAAAAACAAATAATGAAGGCCCCAGGTGGACCTCTCTGGGGAGCGCATTCCATAGATGGGGAGCCACCACAGAGAAAGCCCTCCTCCGGGTACTCACCCTCCTAATATCATTCACAGAGGGTTCCCGGAGAAGGGCATCCGTTGCTGATCTCAAGGGCAGGAGGGCATATATGGGCGCAAGCGTTCCTTTAGATATCCAGGTCCCAAGCCGTTAAGGGCTTTATAGGTCATAACCAACACCTTGAATTGGGCCCGGACTTCAATCAGGAGCCAGTGGAACTGATGGATTTTTTGAGGAAAATCTATCTCAGGACAGTTTTCTGTTTAAGATATATTATAGTCCAAAGGTTATTCATCATGAAAGAAGGACTAGTTTTTAATTATGTAGCGTGAGGTTGTATATTCCTACAATGTTTAATTTTTTTTCATAAATTAATTCCATTTATCCGTTCACAATTCCATGCTCTTCTCTGTAAGATTATTGGGCAGTTTTTCTATCTAGAAGATAAGATCGGAGATTATTGTCATTACAGCTATCAAAATTGAATTTGTGTCTGCAGAGATTCACCTGCCTCTTCTCCGTGGCACAAATGTTGTAAAAATGAACATTCAGAGTTGAGAAAAAGATCTTAACCCCACTGTTACTCTGCAAATCTATTTCCACAGAATCAACCGCATACCTCTAAAGCACTAAGTTTCAAAACATTCCACGAACAGAAGAAGATTGTTGGGAGTGGAGAAGATCTGCACAAGAAGCCAAGTGTGAGGAAGGAGGGGCAAGCAAGAAACATGAAGGTGAAACCTTTTGAGCAGAATACTCCCCAGATCTTTGGATCTTTTTTGTTTATGGTCCAAGGGTCACCATATTATTCTTTCCCTGGAGGAGAAAACCTATAATGGCAGTAGACCATAAAAGAGACCCAGCAATACCTTGAGAATTTGGAGAAGGGGTCATGCAGGGGTCATGCAGACTTTCCGGGGGGATCCTGGTTCCCTGTTCTACACTAGAGGATCCCAAACATTCCCAAAGCAATTGCCTTCACTCATTTGTTCTTTGCTGTATGTCGCAACTGAAAAGCAAAAGCATACATCTTCCCTGCCATTGACATGTACTGGCCCCAATACCCTCTTTACCACCGTTGCGGGTGCTGGACCCATGGATCCGGCAAGCCCTCTGTCTTTCATGTGGGAGCCATTATGGGGTCTGCAAGCTTAGCTAAAATGTGTGGCAAGCTTTGAGTCCAGGGATTATTTTTTAAAGTGAGGATCCAATACCAGGTGTTGCCCACCTCCAAAATGTAGCCCGACCCACTTAAGGGCAGTGAAAAAAGGAAAGAAAAAAGAACAACTGAAACCTCTCAACGCCGAGTTTTATGTTCTACAGAAGGCTTGAACAACTTGCTACCGGCAAAGCCAAATGCAGTCCACGAGGCTGAGAAATCTCTGGGGATTTTTGCTCCTCCATCGATGGTGACAAATGGGAGCTGACAGCTACTTGGCAGGCTGCGTGGTCAGTGAGCTGCATTGGGTTTGGTGGGACACACACTCTGCCGGCCTGCTGGCATAAAACCAACAAACTTTGATTTTGGATTTTACCAAGTTAGGAGAACATGCCTTCCGTTTCCATCACGCCTTCATTTGAGTTACCATGCTGCAATAAAAACATGGTCAAAGAGGCACGAAGCGAATGAAAGCGTTGGTCCCACTTGGAGAAGTGTCTGCAAGGGACAGAAGGCCGGCAAGGAAATAGGATGGATAGTTCACTAGGCACTGTCCCAATTTCACCCCCTTCCCCAACTCGCTGCTGTTGTACCTTTCCTGGGTGAAATTAATTTCCCGGCACACGGGAGGGAGTCATGGATGCCAAACCCCTTTGTGACCTGTTATATCACTGCTGCTAATGGATGGCTGCCATTTTCGCCAGAGGAAAATGATGTTGGCATGCGCAACAGCACAACTCAATCCTTTTGCAGGGTGACCTCATACAAAAGGGTTAGATGTCTTTAAATCTGTGACGAATTGCTTTAGAAGAATGAACCCGGTGTTTAAGAAGAGTTACTTAAAAAGTTCTCCATTAAATTCAAAAAATGCCTTACTTCTCCTCTCATTCACCCTTTCCTGCTTTTCCTTCTGAGCTGGGCAGAACAAGATTTGTTCCTCCGTTTCACCCTTATTAATTTGAGCAACTTCTCCCAAGCAAGTAATTACCTTCTTACATAGCTTGCCAATACACCAGACTAGTTGTTTCCAGCTTTCAAAACAAGCGTCTCTTGTCTATGCTATTTACATACCAAACCCTGCATTTAGGATGACCAAGTCATTCAATAATTGGAGACTCCCCTACAATTACTTTGCACACTAAATACAAAATTAGTAAAATGACAGGACGAGGGCAGCAGAAAAGGCCATGTTTTGAAGAGCTCCGAGGCAAGGTTCGTGTGGGTTCATGAACTACAAAAGCAATGAAATAAGGCATTGCAGATGTGGTAGGTGTTTATTTTTAGCTTCTGCTGCTGCCATGGAGAAGAAAATAGTGCACAGCTGGTTTTAAGTTGGCAGAAATCTTTGCCTGACGCTGAAACCAAGTTTGGGATGATAAAGAATTTCAACCAGAAGGCTATTAATTAGATTGGCTTTTGTGCAACCTAACAAGCATTGTTAGCCTCAGTTAACAGTATGCTCTTAAATCAACCACTAAATATTAGTAGATTAATGCAACAATTGCTTATTTACTATATTAAAGTCGTGTTTTGGTGTTTTTTTTTACAATACGCTTTATGGTTGTCCAAACTAATGCAGTGTAACAGAGGGTTGAATTTGGCCTGAGGAGACCAGTGTTCGTTTATTCATTGAATCGGAATAAAACTTGCATTTCAAATTTCAAAAAATGTGAAATTCATTATACCACCCAACAAGGAGGTGTGCTAAGGGTTCAAGCCTCACAAGTCACTTCCTGAACTTAATCTACCTTAGAAGTTAGCCTTGTGGACAAGATGAGAAAATTCAAACGCACAGCCTCTTAAACCGCCTGGAGAAACAAAATACAAATGTGAATGGCAAGTCAGTGCCACGGTACTCTATCTGGGCCAAACTCTGTAGGCCTGTCCCAAAGTGCAATTGGCCCGAGTTAGGCAGCAGACCTGGGGAGCATTCTGATGGAGTCAGCCTCTTCGTCACGGTCACATCGCTTTTCCCCCTGCAGGTGGGGGAGACATTTTAAAATGGCCTGCCCCCACAGGCAGATGGATGGTCACCAAAGGGCTCCATATGAGTTCCCCAGCTGTAGGACTGGTGGTTCCACCAGATCCCTGGCTGGTCTCTGGAATTCAGAGATGATCCATGCGGTTGACACGATGGCTTCTAGCATCTCTGGAGTTGAGCTCATACGGCTCTGTGACAGTCCCTAGAGCAGACGACGATGAAGCAAAACAGGAGACGGCTTGAGTGCAGATGCAGAAAAACTCCTAAGGGTGCACTCAAACCCTTATGCATGCCTACAATCAAATATATTTAGGGGCAGTGAGGGAGGCAATGAAACAATACCTCATTGCCACTACTGCATCTTCTCTTTGATGTCCAGCAGAACTCTTGAGGGTTGTCTGGGGCCTATTGCATGCTGACCCAAAGTACCTCTCAGATCTGACAGAGCTCTACTGCAATATACTTGCTAGGCAATTCCGGGATAAATGTCTTAATATTATACCAACCGAATCTGGCAGGGCACCTGGAAGGCAGGCTCACCAAGTCTCTTGGATGAGATCCACCTGATACAGCCCAAGGATGAGAAGGTGTTTGAACAGACTTGTGCAACCACATCTGCACTTGAACCTTGCTGCTCGTGGCTTATGAGAACTAGCAGGGAGTGAGAACAGTTGCTTGACCCAGGGATGTGACTGCATCTCTACACCAGAGGAAGAGATCCATGCCATGTTAAATGGGGTGGTGGTGACGCCATCCCCGAGACCTGGCAGTTCTTAATCATGCTAGGCAGGTGGCAAATAGTCCTTTCCTCAGCATGGTTTTCGGTGGCCAACCAGCTCCAGATGCTCTTGAATGGGGCCAATTATCTGGATCCATTTCGCTCAGGGTTCAGGCCAGGTTTTGGCATAGGAACAGTTTTGGTCACTCCATATGATTCCTGCTGTAGGAGAAAGACAAGGGGAGGGAGACACTATTGATCCTCCTAAGTCTCTTGGTTGCTTCCAATACCATCAACTACGGTTATCCTCCTGGAGTGGCTGGCAGAGTTGGTTGTAGGATGCTGCACTAGCTTTTGCTCCCACTGGGGTGCCTGGATCCATAAGGTGGAGCTTGAGGAATAGTGTTCAGTCCTGTGGATCCTCAGTATGATGTTCCTGAAGGACCAGCCTTGTCCTCCAAGCTATTTGCTATCGACATAAAACCACTGAGGAGGTCACCCAGGGCTTTGGGATTTGCTGTCATCACCGTGCTGATCACATGCAGCTCAATTTCTTCTTCTCATCTTCAGAAGGTGAGGCTATGAATGTATTAAACCAGTGCTTGGCTGGGACAATCAGGGCTAATGAACTGAGGCTCAGTCCAGACAAGACTGAAATACTGTTAGCAGGTGGTTCCTCTGACTGGATGGTACATGTTCAGCCTGCTTTGAATGGAGTTGCACTCTCCTTGAAAGAATATTTTCATCGCTTGAGCCATCTTTGTCACTTGAGGCTCAAGTGACCTCAGTAGGGTCAAGTGTCTTCTACCAGATTTGGCTAGCAGCCCAGCTAGGCCCCTATCTGGACAAGGGATACGCTGGTTTCAGTAATCTATACTTTGCTAATCTCTAAACTAGATTACTGCAATGCA
Organism: Varanus komodoensis; assembly: GCF_004798865.1. Classification (NCBI taxonomy): domain Eukaryota; kingdom Metazoa; phylum Chordata; class Lepidosauria; order Squamata; family Varanidae; genus Varanus; species Varanus komodoensis. Next base: position 2,218,168 of record NW_025335942.1, on the reverse strand, counting down.
CTCAAATGGGGCTGCCCTTGAAGACTGTTTGGAAGCTGCAGCTTATGCAAAATGAGGCTACTAGACTAATAACTGGGAACTGGGGCATACAATACCAATTCTGTCCCCCTTGCTCTGCCTGCCTTTTTGCCTTCCAAGCCCAATGCAAGATTCTGTAAAGCCCTACATGGCTTGGGCACACAATACTTGATGGGCAACTGCAATCTACCATCAAGTATGACCAAGACAGTATGATCAAGATCCAGGCGCTGCCTCCAAGTGCCATCTCTAAGGGAGGCTGAAGGAAGGGAGCCTTGCCAGTTGGTCCACCCGGCACCAACTCTGCTAACCTTTGAGTGCCAGTTTAAGACCTTCCTTAATGACAAGGAATTTCATCAGCTGCTACATGCAGTTATCAGGTCTTGCTGTTTTAAATTAGCGTTAGCTACTGCGGTTGTTTTAAATTCAGGGTTACAGTTGGCTTTTAAATTTTGTAGCGATGTTATGATGTTTTTATTATCTGCATTTGATGCTGCATTTTTATTTCTATTTCATGTACTGTTGTAAAAAGCCCAGAGAGTTTTGCCTTTTGGGTGGTATAGAAATAAAACAAACAAACAGATTATTAAAAAATGCTTGAGCAAATAGTCAAACTATACTTGCAATGTGTCTCATCTATGCCAGTATTATTTTAGGAAGAGAAAGTATGTAAAAAAATCTTTTTTTTCCTCCTGTTAGCTACTGCAGTCTGAGTTATTTTGGTCCTGAGACAATTCTGGCCAAGTGAAAGACAAAGTAGAAAATGATATGGTGATGGAAATAAGTACTTTTCAGTTATGTTATAAAGGGCAATGAATATGAACACCCGGATTCAATGCATCTTTTCAATCTTTTTTGCAGAGCTATACCTGTGACCATGTAAAGAAATATAAGTAGGAAGACCTGTAAACACAGTTGTTGATTGAATTGGATCTGGACCTTTCCCTGTGAAAGAAAAAGGCCTTTTTGGCTGCTGTTGCTGAGAAGTTGCCCATGATGCTGAGGCATAACTAAGTAAATAAAAATCGTGTTGATCTTCCTAAAAAATCCAATCTTACTTGTAATAATTCAGTTAAATTATTCATATATCATTACTAGGGTTGGAAAGGAAAAATTAAAATCCTTCCAGAGGAAATCAGTGAAAGCACAAGGGGTGTTTCATGAATATGTAAATACTTTTTGACACCTAAGCAACGGGCTCGAGGCTCCTGCCCAAGAAGCTACTCTCATCCCTGCCAAATGTCCTTTTAATAAATTGGTATCTAGAGATCTAATCTGACAGCAAAGGAGTCGCTAAAACAGGGACAATGCAATTCCAACTACACCCTTCCCTCCGTGTTCTTGGCAGGGAATGGGGGAAGATTACGAACACAATCTTACTTAAGAGGAACCAGCAATTTAAAAATCATACTCAAGTGCCAAAGAACTTCTATTACTTATTAGAGTTACACATAACAGCTTGCATCATTACTACTGATTACAGAGAAAGAAGTTGATTTTGGTCTTGCTTTTTCCTCTGACGGTGATTCTAGACCAGTCAATTACTGCAAATTGCACAAAGCAGCTGAGTAGTGAAAGTAATTTAAAAATTAGGGAATACAGATCACTTTTTTTTAAAAAAAAGGATGTGATTCAGATATGAGCTGAACTAGAATGCTGGGATTAAAATCAATTTAGCACCATTGTCACAAATTTCAAGTGGGAGTAAAATAGTTTTAAGCCAAAAAAGTCCTGGTTATCCAAGTTGTGGATGGAAGGTGTGCCATCTGGCGTCTTTGAATGTCAAAGGGCCCTTCCTCCCATTTAATAGCTGAAAGGTTTTGCCCAGTGCATGCAAAAATAGCTGCAAAAGAGAGGGTCAGAAGAAGCAAATATTCTGATAATACAGAAGTGCAATAAAGCATCTTATCATTCTTGTCTATGGGTGCAAATCTAACTGCTTCTGGGGACTGTAATAAAAAAGAACATGCAGATTGGACTGGTCAGCTCATCAGTGGCTTGGCTAATGTGTTTTTTCAGACTGATTAGCAAATGAACAACTGTCTGTCTGTATATCTGAAAGCTGCCCAAGGGCCTCCAACCAAGCTGTACTGGGAGAGGACTATAGATGCTCAGTGAATAAACGGCATTAAGAGTTTAACTGCTTTTTCGGGGAAAATCAAAAGATGTATCAATCATTGTAATGAAAGACTAAGTAGAAAATGATGAGGAGAGGGAAATTGAGATAAGTACATTACAGCTAAGTTATGTTAATCATGGAATTAAGTAATACCAACCTTTTGAAGCACATAAAAGTATTTAAAAAGAAAATTACAATCATACTTTTTTGTGTTCAATATTGTGGTTGTATGTTGTAGGGGTGCTCTGCACAGAGAAACTGCCTTTATATTATTTTCCTTTGCCCACCTGTAGGACCATTGCTGGATACAAGGGTGTGGAGGTTCTGTATGAACTGGTGTCCTGGCCATAATTGTGCTGCCATCTTTGTGACTGCATCTTTTTGCAGCTGTCTCTTAGTGGAATGACACGGAGAGCTGGATTTGCCATGGACTGACATTCTCTAATCCCTTTTGTGGAGTAAGCAAATGATGGAAATCCTTCATTCATCTGACTTCTAAGCTGCATCTCTGTCAAACGGGATGCTGTTTCAATTTGGCTTTGGTGCCAAAGATCTGGTAAAAGGTTACATTCACACAAAGCTGTTCGAAAGAATCATGTGACTGGAAGGGGCCATTTAGGTCCCAAGCCCAACCCCCTGCTCAGTGCAGGGGGTTAAAGCATTCGTGACTGATGGTTGTTCAGCCTCTGTGAAAACCCCCAATGATGGTGAGTCCATTACCTCCCTAAGTAGTTGGTTCCATGGTCTGACTATTGGGAAGTTTTTCCAGTTGTTAATTCACCTTCCTGTGACTTAACCCTGCTGTTTCATGTCTTACAGTCCTGGATGGTACAGAACAAGTTGTGGCAACAATACTTTAAGTACCTGAAGAGTGCTATCATATCATTCCTGGGTCTTCTTCTCTCAAGGCTAAGCATACCCAGTTCCTCCAAGCTTTCTAGTTCCCCAACTGAACAGAAACCTTCTTAAAGTGTGAGGTCCGGGACTCAGGTGATCCGGGTTCTACTGCCCGCTCAGTCATGGAGCCAACTGACTTCAGGCCAGTCACAGACTCTCAGCTCAGCCTTGCTCACAGGGTTGTTGTTGCGGGGATAAGATTGAGAGCAGGAGGAAGAGGAGAATGAGTTCTTTGTAATAAAAAAGGCAGGATAGAAATCTAATAAAATAAATATCTGTCTGTGCAGAGTTGAACTATGATTTCTTTTGATGATGTACTTCTACTGATGCAGCCTAAAATTGCATTTGCCTATTTTCCAGCCACACCACACTGCTCACTCTTATTTCCATTGGGACTGACTAGAATTCCAGGAGCCTTTCCACACACACTATGGTCAAGCCACGTAACCCCCACTTTGTGCTTTCGACGACTTTTCCCTAAATCAAGCACCTTGCACTTAACTCTGTTAAACTGTATCTCGTTATTTTGTGCCCGGTCTCTAAAAATATCAAAATCATTGTTTACATTTGTATGATAAAGCACCATCTCCGAGTATAGTTCTTCAGCAGGCTGTAGCTCCACCTAGTAGCAATGCAAGCAACACACACTTAACTCGCTCGCCAATCAGGATACCATGGAGTACTTTGTCTCATGCTTTGCTGAAGCCAGATATGAAGTTACCGACAAAAAAGCTGGTTGCTACTGATCACTGTATTTGTGTCAAGGTACATAGAGAATGAGCAGTTTAGAGACCACTCTAGAATCTTCCCAGGTATGGCTGTCACATGGGCTGTTCTATAATACTCTCCTTTTCACCGTTTCTGGAGAGAGGCCCATTTACCATCTTCTGATCCTTCAACTGGGATTCCTCAAAGCTAATCGCCAGAAGTTCCAAGAGTCCATCCGCTGGCGCTTTCAACCCCCTAGCATGCAATTTATCTAGCGCAGGGGGCGTGAACTCAATTAAGATCCTTACATTTTTCCCGACCATCCCTGTGTCACTGGCAAACTGCATTCCCACCTCATCAGCCTGTTTGTCACATACGGCAGATTAACTGACCTTCTTTTGGTAGGCGACTGAGCAAAAACAGGAATCGAGCAGGAATCCGCTTTTTTCTTACCAGCAGTCAGCACTGCACTGAGCGACTGCTCCATCATTCCTTTTGCCCTCCTTTTATTTGTAACATTTGAAGAAATGCTTTTGGTTACTCTTTGCAATCCTCACCAGCTCATCCTGAGCTTTCGCCTTCTCGATACCACCTCTGCATGCTGGTCCATTTGCCTGTATACTTCCTTACTAACTTATCCATCATTCCACCTGATATATGTGTTCTTTCTAATGTTCAATTTATCCCCAAGCTTTTTGTGCAACTATATGGGCTTCTTTTCTCATCTTCTAATTCTCCCACCAGTGGGATTGTTTCTGATTGCCCCTTCAGTATCTCCTTTATAGCAAACGCTCATGCCATTAAAACACCTTTTAAGTTTTCCTGCCATGGAATCCCACTTACTATTGCTCTTAGTTTATTACACTCAGTTTTCTTCGAGTCCAAGATACATGCATGATTACATTCAGCTTTAGTTTTCCTTAAAATGGAGAACCTGAGCATTGCATGGCCATTTCTCCTCAATTCCTGATACTTGCACCTCATCACCTAATTCTTCTCTATTGGCCAGAATCTCGCTAAGGATGCCAAAGCTTTTGTTCCTCTGAAAAAGAAGCAAGGCAAGTAACTAATTTTCAGGAGACGCCATACTTTTGAAAATTTGTCTCCCAACAAATATCAGAGTAAGGATGATTTTTATTACTATTATTACTATTTCCTCCTGCCTTGAAACATCTATAATTTGCTGTTAGAAAGCATTATCCACATTTTCGGAGCAAGTGGACTGGCTGGTTGGTAGTAGATACCAAACTCAATGCTGTTTTTATTCCTTCTTCCATTTAATTTAAGTCAGATGCTTTCAATAGTACTGCTATATCCTTTCACTCATATTTTGGTGCAATTGTGTATGTTTTTAACCATCAGTTAAAGAGGTTAACTGAAGGTTAAAAACGTTCCTTTATTCCCTTAAATTGCCATATTCTACTCATAGGAGTTATCAGGCCAAGTTTCAGTAATATGAAGTCATATTGTTGTAAGCCGCCCCGAGGCTTTGGCAAATGGGGCGGCATAAAAATGTTTTAATAAAATAAATAAATAAATAAATAAATATTTACTTTCTTGAATCATGTCTATCCTGTAGATTTCCATACATCCATATAAATACATTAAAAACCATGAACTTCGTGTTCCAACAAGCTCCTTGCGAAGTTTTTACCTACAGTTTTTACTTCTGGGTTTTCATCGCTATCCAATCCAGTCCTTCCACTCCAATTTGCCATTCTTCAAACACATTTCCCCCAGTTTTTGCATGATGCACTTGATCTCCCACCAGCCACACTTCACTCGAGAAGTGTAAACCACGATCCCAGACACTGAATCTCTTTCAGTGTCAGCGTCTTCACAGTCAATTGCTCACTTGCAGAATTCCATTTTTTTTTTGCCTTCTGTTCCTCTTCCATGGACTGAACGGATGGTCGGGAAGACCACTTGAGCCCCAGGGTCCGCGGGCTTCTTCCCTAGAGCTCTGTAGTCCAACACAATGCAGCCACAGTGGTGCTTGGCAACACCATTCATTCCCACCTAGGTGTGCAGGAGGGGAGAACCATCAGTGGGACTCGATGAGTTTGGCAGCCATTTTGCCATCTTTCCACTCGCAAAGCAACATACTTCTCGAGGAATAGGTCTTGGCACACATTCCCTTCTACTCCTCAGCAGGGGTCACCCGCCATGACTATCCTGATGCAGCAAGTGGACCTACACCATCTGTTCTGTAGGACTCCAGCACCTGGCCTCCTGGCCTGTGGGCTCTGCTGTCGAAGGCTATCAACCCTCTTCTGCAGGAACCTCCAAGTGGTTTCTCAGCTCCACTGAATCTGTTCCTCCTCATTCGGGCATTTTGCTCCTCCTGCTGGTCAAGCCATTCCTCTTTCAGTGTGGCCCCCTGCGGCTGCCCTGCAGAACCTCCTGTCCAAGAACGCTTTGTCCTCTCTTACAGACCGAAGAGCCGTGTCGGACCTCTTTCCTTTCCTTCTGGTAGTGCAAACAGCTTAGACTTGCTGCAAGCAAGCACCATGCTAACTTCTGGTGGGAAAACAAAAACAGAGCACACCTTGCAAATGGTATGCCTCCATTTATCTTCCATGTAGGGAGTTTTTTTGTATTAGTCCAACAGCAGAACCTTCTTATTCCTTTCACTGCTCCGTTGGTGGGCCTTCTGAGCATGAACTGCCCACTCGCCTCACGGAGAAGGTCTCCTAGGGACGTGCTCCCCCAGACTCTGCTGCCAAGCTCCTGATAGCAATCCTGCTTGTTCATCCAGTGAGTGAATGGCATCATTTCCAGTTGTGGTGTTTATACTGAAAGGTGCAGTCAGCCTGTGGCCCACCCTCTCATGTTACTGGTCAAAGAAATGGGTGTGTTCCCAGAGGACATGCCCATGACTGGCAACCCAAGAAAACATTATGTTGTAATTATTATACACATGCCTGTGATATGGAAGGAAACATACTCGGTCAAGAATAGGTTGTGTCCATGCCCAACACCTGTCTCTGTGCTCATCCTCAGAAACAAGTGTATATGCATATTTCCACCTATCTTCAAGAATTAGCTATAACTAAAAACTTCATGAAAAAAGCTAGCAAAAGGGTTAGGCCAGCCTTCCCCAACTGTGTGCTTTCCAGGCATGGTTGGACTGCAACACCCAGAATTCCCAGTCAAGGTCCCTGCTGGATGGGAATTCTGGCAGTTGTGGTCCAAATGCCTCGGAAGGCTACCAGGTTGGGGAAGGCTGGGTTAAGCTATTTCTACAATAAGGAGACCAAAAATTCAGTGTACACTGCCGGTAACTTTATTTTTAAAGAACAGGGCAATTTCCTCTCTTCCCTGTTTGGATCTGATTGAGTTTTCCTTCAAGAAGACGCAGCAACCCCAGAATTCCAGTAGTAGCCAAACTTATCAAACGCATACTGATCAAATAAAACCATTGATCTTACCTCAGCTTTTATTTTATTGTCACCAAAGCAGAGATGCTGTAAGTAAGCAGCAGCGTTGGATTGTACTGAGGGGAACTGGTGCTGTAACATCTGAATGACCTCTGGAAGTTCTGGATCTCTCCATCCAAACTCTCTGTATATAAAGAAACAAGAAGAGGTTTAGCAACAGCCCCAGTAATCCTAGCAGTGTCTCTCATTGCTCAAGTACTAATGGCTTAAAGCACCAAGCGAGCAGGAAACATATGGGGGATTTATTGGAATCGCTGCCAGAATGAACATAAAAAGGAGATCACTGCCATTACTACCCATGACTTTTAAAATGCTGGAACCGTTATAGCTTTGACTTGATTTGTTTTCTCAAAGTTCTATTATTCTAAAATAATAGAAATGAAATGCACTATAGGAAGCCCTGATAAAGGTCAAGAAAACAAAATATACAAAAACACAGCCAATGTGCACAGACATGCGCCCTCAATGATGCGGAACACAAACAGTCCCAAGTACCAGATTTGGAGTGCAGGAGGGGAACTGGAGAGCAGTGTTCTTCTCAGAGCAGGCTCAGAGGGGCAGGGACATCAGCGTGCAGCCGCCAACAGCGCATGGGCTGAACCGCAAGCTGCGTGTTTTTCCTAGCCTGGCCTTGAGAGTGGCACTATTTCTACAAGCATGCAAATCCTCATGCCTACTCTCCCTCTCAAGCCGGACCACTGTGGTGCTCTTACAAAGAAATGTGTCACGGCATGGAAGGATCCATGGGGATAGAATCGTACCTTTCCCTGCTCTTTCCCCCCATATTATCTGCACCTGAATGAACCATGAACACTCCTTTCTCTCCATCCTTCTGGTTTTTGTGTTCTACCACACACCCCAGTGATTCCTCGATTCCACAGAGAGTTACTTGTGCACTCAGTGTCCAGGCAAAAAGCAAAGCAGCCGAGTCCGTATGTATATTCAGTGTTGTTCCAACAGATCACTGCACTACACTGCCAAAAGCTGCGGGAAGTGGAGGGCAACTGTGGGGCCGCAGGGCATGTGCGAAGGGCAGAGGAGGAGCAAAAGCAAAGACCAAAGGCACAGATAAGGACGGACATCAAAGCAAGGGAAGCGAAAGCAACCACAAAGGGTGCTGCTCCTATCACATCATCACACGCAGGGGAGCGTTCTTGCCGTTGCTCTGGTGCAGTTCTCAGAAACAAAGTCACACGTACGTTTTCCTTTCAATACGACCGAGCCGGCAGAAATGAGGAGTAATCAAAAGCGCGCCTGCCCAGCCTGATTGTGTCATTCTTTGGTTACGTTCTTACTGGAAATCAGACTTCAAAACACGTTTGAAGACTGACTAACCTGCTCCAATGTGGTAGTTAACCCAGACCTCTGTGTTGGCCCCAAGGTAGCAATCCCTGGATTTTTGGATAGTTGATTTCAGGGTTCAACAGAAAGCAGGAGTCATTTCCTCCATTGTTCACTAAGCATAGCTAGAGGAGGTTACACCTTCTTCTCTGTCCCCGCTTTCCACAATTTGTGTTTAGTTTCATGAATGCATTCATCTTATTTGGAACGTCTCCTACTTGGTTTCGAAATTTGAAAGGCGATACAGGGGATTTGTTTCTTTTTCTGTTATTATAACACGAATTTGGGAAGCCATGTTTATACTTAGAGTAATTAATTTGTTTTTTTCATACAGACATTGTGAGGAAATGGTAATTTAATCTCCATATGTGATGGCCATTTGAAAAGCAGATGTTCGCTAACAAAATTAAAAGTTGTTTTTAGCAATTTCTAAACATGCAACAAAATAGCTTTCTAAAGATGCTAAATCTGTCAACCATGATGGCTCCCTCATGCCCTTCGAATGCAAGATTCTTTAATTTTAAAATGGTTTTAAAAACACAGGCATGTGGTGAAGATAGTGCGTATGTGATAACCACACTTAAGGGAACAGTTTTCTGGATAGGACATGGCCCCAATGACTATTTGAAGCACTGCAGCCTTCTTTGTACTCCCAATGAGCTTCTCTGGATCGATACAGAATTTGCTCCGTGGGACTTTCCCACGCCATCCTCACTGCCGTCGCTGAAATGTCTTTCCTAGTGTTGAGAGACCTCCAGGAAAGGCCTAGGATGTGTGTGGGCATCCTGTCGGATCACAGGTGTGTGCATGAGAGGATGCCCTTTGTGGCAGGACTGATGGTCCAGATTCCGACGATGGGGTGCATGCAGGGGGGGTGCTCTCTCTGGGCAGGACCGACTGCTCCGGCTCTGATATTGAGGCGGTTGTTGAAACGTCAAGGTCTTGAGCTTCCACTGGTTTCTGCTATGGGAGGGATTAGCTTAAGGGAAGAGAAGGGGACCAGTCAACTTGGCCAGGGGAATGAGGAGCTGCAACTGCTTGAGGGAGGAGATGTGGAAACGGGCAGCATTTCTGAGGGGGGATTCCCACCCTCTGATGCTGTAGACCTGATGGTGAGATCCCACTGTCGCAGGGTGGCCCAACCGGGGACACAGTGGCGTGCCCAGTTCCACAGTGCTCCTCTCCCCAGGGAAACACGCAGAAGGGTTCATAAAGAAAGCTTTGGGTAAAGGATGTCAGAGAGGGTTCAGTATTTCGCTTTGTGCATGTTCAGAGACTTTTATGTGATAAAAAAGACTTTTGGCAAAGAAATGCTGGTGAGATTGATACTGCTGGGAGACAGAAGCACGACTCACAACAACAGAATATGGTGCAGGGTTGCAGTTGGAAGAAGGGAGAAAATCAGGCTGGAACTACTTTGCCACTGAGAGCGTTTCCTGATCGCAAGAGAAGCTTTATGAGGGTGCAGTAGAAACGAGGGAATAAAAATCCTGTTGATTAAGCAGTTTCTGCTCTTTCAAACTCTAGGCCCAAACACAAGGTATTATGCTTTGGGGAATCCATTTTCCTAGCTGACGATTTATGTGGAATTATGTCCTATTAAACCAGCGTCTACTCTCCTGTGTGGAGGCGTTTCCCCTCCAGCACTGCTGAAATTACTGTTACAATGGCAAAAATCTGGAAGGCAACAGGCAGCGGTGTGAGGAGGAAATTTTTTCAGTGTTTTGTGGAAAATGTTCAATTGTATAAATCCATTAGTAAAAATAAATGCATGCCAACTGCAAACACAATCTTAGGCAAGTTTGGTAGGTTCCACATTGTAATTAATGTTTTTCAGGTGATTATCCTTAGCAAATATGTAAGAGAATACAAATACAGTGGTACCTCGGCTCACAAACTTCATCCGTTCCAGGACTCTGGTCGCAACCGAAATTGGTCGTGAGCCAAATCAAACTTCCCCTTAAGGTTCAATGTAAATAAAATTAATCCGTTCTATAAATATATTTTTTAATCACAGGGAAGATGGGCATGATTGCTGGTGTGCTTGGGGAGGGAGACAGGTGCGATCGCAGGTGCGGTGAGGGGGGCAGACGGGCACGATCGTGGCCATCCCCCCCCCCGAGAATAACTGTGATCGCACCCGTCCTCCCTGCACGAGCGCGACCGCGATCGCAGCCATCTCCCCCCACCCCCGAGCACAACCGCAATCATGCCTGTGCAGGGAAGATGGGTGCGATCGCGATCGTCACCTGATGCAGAGTTCGTGACCTGAGGAAAAAGTTTTCTGAAATTTCTGTTTGCGACCTGATTTGGTCATGAACTGAGGTGTTCATGAGCTGAGGTACCGCCATATATTATTGAAATGTCTATCTGTCAGGGTGAAATGGAACTCATAAGGGGTGGCATCAAAGCTGAAGGTGCACCAACAACTTTAGTCGAAGCGTGCTAACTCTCCTGAAAAAGATTGTGGTTGCCAGAAGTTCTTAGAGCTGCTAAAATTACTGTGCTAACCATTTCGGTACTGTTTTTTTCCTCTTGAATTTGAACTATGTAAGGGAGGAGCATGCTAAGGTCTTAAATTTTTGTACAAGCATCCCAGTAAAAATACCGACAAAGTATAAAATCCAACACATATTAAGGAAGCAATCCTGGGGCCTCTTAGACTGCATCTGAGGGGTCAGAGAATATCCTGGTTCGTCAGTCTGAGGTCAGAGAAGTCCTCTTTCTACTGCCTCCAGCTGGCACAGAAAGAACCACAATAGGTTGCCTGTGAGGTCCAGAGCTCAACCTTGGAGAAGGGGAGAAAGAGGAGTTCACAGGGCAGGTTGGGGAGCACGCTGGAGAGTCCAAGGCGCACATTGTCCTGAGGCCTCCCCGGCCTCCCCCAGCTTGACAGGCAAAAAAGCCCACCGAGCAAAAAATGCAGGGTGGGAGGACAAGGAGGTGAAGGTTGCCCCCATTCCTCCTCCTGTCATGCGTAGGCAGCTCACTAAGCCTCCACATCTGTGGGCTTATGCTCACCATGTGTGTGACCCACAGGACTGAGGTTGTATTTTTCCCCTCGAAGGCGTCAGGTCAATTAACTGTAGTGCACCGAGACAAGAAATTAACAGGAAGTCCTTTTTGTTTGCTTCATAAACATGCTAAATGGACATGTGAAAATAAAGATGCTAATTTCAGCGACTGATATGGGAAGGTGCGGAATTCAGCTCTATTAGAGAAACTTCAGAGACCAGCAAGTTAGGTCTCTGAAGAACCATCTAGATATTTTATTTATTTATTTTCCAATTTATATCTGCCTTTTTCCTACAAAGGCCTCAAGGCAGTTTACATTATTCTCCTCCTCCATCTTCTCCCCACAACAACCACCCTGTGAGGTAGGTTAGGCTGAGAGTCTGCGACTGGCCCAAAGTCACCCAGCTGGCTCCATGGCCGAGCGGGGAATAGAACCCAGATCCTCTGAGTCCCAGTCCCGTGCTCTTAACCACTACACCACACCGGCTCAGATATTGACACATCTGAGTGTGTTTGGTCAGCTTTCATCAACTTTATTGACTGGGAAGGAGATGGACTCCACTCTGCCCTGCAACACATGACAAGATATGGACAAGCGTAATTTGCTCTAGGAGCTTTGGACAGTACAACTCTCCGAGAGCGTTTACACTTTGAGATTTCTCCTCCTTGGAAAAGAACCTTTGCACTCCGGTTAGAATTGGTAGCAATGAGAGATGTACTCTTCTCGTTTATATTTGCTTGCATTTGAATTATTAGTAAATGATTTGGTTGTTGAAATAAAAAATATAGAAGAGTAAAAGAAAGGAACATGCCAAATTACATCTCCCTAGCACAGGGAAGGGCAACTAAATGCTTTGGCCTACAGCTTCTCTCAACTCCAGCCTGCATCACTCATCATGGGGATGGGAGCCCTAGGCCAACATTTCTGCAATGCCACAAGTTGCTCCAGACCATCAGGATATTTTTTCAACGGTGACTAGAGAGGAATCCTATGCAAACAACTATGCAAATTAGCCTAATTTGCATGGGAAAATGTTACAATTCAGGTTTTTCCCCCAGAAAACTAGAAACTTGTCATCTTCTGGCTGTGCAACTTGGCTTCAAACAAGGCGTGTGCTTCTTGTGTGCCTTGAATCTATATCCCTTATTTCACTTAAAGACATATGGAGACACTAAACTTATTGATGCCTAAGCCAACATTTATATAATGTCTTCCTGATGTCTCCACAGAATGATTCTGGGTATGCCATGCAACATTCTGCGCTCGAGAGGGAGCCAGTTCTGCACAATGACAGTTTTTCTTGCTCTTCCATATTGTATAGCAGGGAACAGGAAAACCCAGGGCATGGCACTTTGAAAAACAAAAACTGGAGCTGCCCAACCTCAAATAAACTGGCGATTCACTGCTCAAAACCAGCCATCTGAACTTACCCATCTCTGAATGAATCCTGCCCTTCCATCAAAACCGTAAATGTTTACTCATGCAAAGAGATCTCATATATGTTTATCAAGCGCCATTAACACCAAGAATTAATCAAAGAGCCTTTTCTAATGGGTGTCAAAGTATCTGTGCTTGCCTATGGTGCACATTTTTTTATCTGGAAAATGTCTAAAACTCGATTTACAAACAGTAATAAAACACTACGGCAAAAAGCAATACCTAATCTACTTTGCAAATCATGTGTACTTTCCATGATTGGAAATAGTGACTATGGTGTGTATTAATTTAAATCAGTCATTTAAAAAAAATAGCAGCTTCCAATAAAAGTGAATAATGGTAGCCTGTCTTGCAATTGACGCAAATGGCACATATATGAACTTCAACAGGATTTCAGTTCAGATGCATCTATTTAATGCTACAGCAATGAGGACGTTAATACTACTAATATCCATAAGGGAAAGAGAAACATCTTTTATTTTTTCATTATTAAAAAAATCGTAGAGGATATGATGAAATATTACCCTCTGAGAAACCTGTTAGCCCTCAAATTGCACAATTGTCTTCAGAAAAGGCAGTCTGTGTCTCTCTTGCAGTTTATGCTATCCATAGGGTTTTGCTTTTAGATACTACGATATCCACAGGCTGGTGACACCATTTAATGAGGTCCATATTCTGAACCGAACAATGCCGAGCCACAGCTGTTTGCTGCAAGGTAGAGGCCTCATTCTCCCCTTGTGCACTTCGGCTGTGTGTGAGCGAAGACAACAAAAAATGGGAGCACGCAATGGAGGGCGAGGCACATCAGCGGGGCGTTCGGCACGTCCACAACGGCTCCTCAGGGCATCAGAGCGGCCACGGGCCATTTGTCGCCACTCCGCTCATGTGGCAGAACTGCGCAGTAAGCAGGAGGTCCTTGCAATCAGGGGATCTGCTAGGAGCTAAATACTGGACACGTACTGAGCAATTTTATAATCCTTCTGCTATTATGTCTGCATTTTTATGGCAACGGGTTACGACGGTCGTTTTTGCTTGCTTTACCATCATTAAGTCTGCACAGTAAGCTGCCCTGAGGGTTCACAGACAGGCACAGCTAAAATGCAAATATTAAATAAACGAAGCAAGGAGGAAAGGAAGGAAGGATGGACAGATGGAAGCAAGCTGAGAAAAGACTGCAAACGTGGTGTCAGGCAAGCTTTCCCCACAGCTGGGGCAAGCACCCCAAGGTGGTGACCCCAAGAAAAAGCTCAATTTTTGCTACTGGAGAAGAGGCTTAAGACTTGAAATGGGCTTGTTTCTAACAAGTTGCTCTCAATGCACCTCTGAAATTTCCTTCCCATTGCATCCACTAAGGTGCCTCTCCCTGTAACCTGTCATTGCCTATACGGAACTAGCTGGCCAATCTATGGCATGGGTGGCAGAGATGTATGGAAAAACAGACATAAAATATATGCATGTTTTACACAGCACAGAATAAAAAGACACCCTGCCCAGGTCTCTCCTGCAGGGCTGCTTCTTGCCTCGATAAGCAAGAGGCAAAACCAGACCCAGGAAGGGGAACTGAGAAGTGTGTGCGCATTGCAGCACATGGCGGCTCCGAGGTGCTTCTTTGCCCTTGACTCATGTGCTGCACTTGCCAAATCAGTGAGGGGGGACATGATATCCCTCTGCAAGTACCTCAAAAGCTGTCACAAAGAGGAAGGTCAAATCTCTTCTTGCTGATGCTGAAGTGTAGGGCATAGAATAATCAATTCAAGTTGCGACAACCCAGATTCAGGCTGGGCATCAGGAAAAGCTTGCTTGCTGTCAGAGCAAAACGACAGTGGAACCAGCTGCCTGGCGAGGTGGTGGGCTCTCCCACACTAGAGACATTCAAAAAGAAACTGGACAGCCCTCTGAGTGGGATGGTGGAACATGGTGCCCTGCAACAGCAGCGGGTTGGACCCCATGGCCTTCATGGCCCCTGCCAACTCTGCTATTCTATGATTCTAAGCTGACCACCATGAACTAAGGACACAATGCTCTGTAGTGACTACAGTGAATCCTTGCAACCCTGCTTGAATGGGGTTAGCCTGCAAAACACGTCCCGTGCCTTTGATGTTTTGGCAGGGAAGCGTATGATGCTCAAAAGGAAGATTCAGATCCAAGCGACATAAACACAGTTTGCGGGAAGGTGTCGATGGCTATGCCGTGAGACCGCAGTTTGCCACCATCTGTGCAGGTACCTGTTTGGAGAAAAGGTGTTACAAACCTACACGTGAACGAACAGTGTGAAAATACTGGGGAATATGCACATTTTAAGACTATCTGTCTCACCATTTGGCACCCTGGGATGCATCAGCAATGCCACTTTAACACTGAAGCTGGGGGGCAGTTGTGACACATCTCTCAGCCATAGCAACCGTAAAAGTGTGAGCTAATTTCTAGGTCTAATTTGCATGATGAGAGCACATCTGATGAAGCAGTTGGTGTACAGAATCTCAGACACCAAACTCTGTTCCTTTCCAGGCACTGCTTTGCTGCAGGCAGTGCTGTATATAACATTTGTGTAGGAACCATATGTTGAAAAATGGCACCAAAATCTATCATTAAGGAGGCGAGGGGGGGGGGAGCGCCTTGTCAGCTGTTGTGAACATGGTTCTTAATGATGGTGTTCTTTAGTGCTGATTCTTCATTTTCAAATGGCCAGTACTGTACAGTTTTTAATTTTGTCACGACTGGTATTTTAATTTGCAGTAAGCCCTGACTTTGATTTCATCATGGAAAGGTAGAATATATATGCCCAAAGAAAGGAACAGTGAGACACATTCTCCCAAATCCAAAATCTCATGGCCATGTGATGTGATGATCCAGCATGTTCTTGGAACATGGTTTGAAAATGACAGATCTTTTGAACTGGGAGATATTTTTTAAGGTGCTTATCCAAACCCTTGTAAAAATGGGGTGAAAAAAGGCTTCACAAGTTTACTTCTAGTAAGAACGTAAGATGAACCCTGCTGGGTCAGACTATGTCATTCCCTGATCCAGGGCTAATGGTTAGCTAGAAATTTCTGGGAAGACCAGAAAAAGGGAATGAAGGGTTTTGCCCAACCTGGTGGTTGTGTCCCAGAGATTCAGATATACTGCCTCTGAAATAAGAGGTTCTGCTCTTCAGTGACTGATCCTGATTCTGTTTAATAGCAAGTATTATTTGTATTGGTAAGGTAGTGGATAAGTATCTTTCTACAAATCTGATTCCCTGCCCAGTATGAGCAGTCTGGTCTTTCCTGGAGGTATGGAATAACTCGGTCCTTTAAAAAAAAAAACACAACAATTTGTATCAAGGGGTTTGTCAGGCAGGAGTGGGAAAGGATGGCTTTTGCACTGCCACAAATCAGCTAAAGCCAATGCATCAAATTAGACTGAACGCAGTTGGCACAGAGTGAGCAAGAAGCATGGCATAATGAGGAATCGAGTTTGAACCAGACTTTGTTTTCACAGCAGAGTTGTGGCTTCTTCAATTCTAATTTAGGAGGGAAAGCCTGCAAAGTGTGGGGCATTTAATTCCCAGGGGAAAATGAAGCTAGCCTCACAGAAAGAAGGATCAATGGCTGGAATATATCCTTCTTTCCTTTAATTTGCTTCTCCAGAATGGATTCATGATTTATTTTGTGGCCATGAAACCTTAATGAAATGTAAGCCATCTTGTTAATCTGCTGTTCTCTGTTTTATGCTAAATCTATCATCTTTTTATTATGTATTGGAAGTGAGAAAGACATTTGCAAAGCCTGCTGATCTGGATTCGGGGAGGAGGAGAAGGCGGTGGCCTCGGAATATGGGAAAATTCTGGACATTGTCATGAGAGAAGCAGAGGTGCTTATCCAAAGGCCAGAATCCCCAGGTGCTTGGGCAGCCTCTGAGAATAACCAAGATGCCCAGTTGGTGGGGGGGGGGGGGCTTGGAAAGGGGGATTTCTCAGAGGCAGATTAGGTGGGCACAGCAGAGGAGGGGGCCAATTAAAGGACTGCCCCACAGAAAGCAGGTGTGCTAGTTTCCAAAACGCACCTCCCAAAAGGATTGGGCCAAAACATACTCATAACCAGAGTTGCTAGAAGTAAATACCAGATGGGGTCTAACAAACCACTCTGTGCGTGCTCAGATTTTCATTCTGGGTGCCTGTGCTTTGGGAAAACGCTTTGGCCAATAAATAGTATTTTGCAAGAAAGGCCCGTGGTTTTGAAGGTGTGGGACAGGAAACTCAGCTCTCAGCATTATTATTTAAAAATAATATGAACCACCTAAATTGTGCTCTTGGAGCATGTCAGGGAGACCTGTGTTCGGTAGCTTTTCTGTGGTTATGGCCGCTCTGACTTAGGACAACCCTAGGAATGGAAGCCCTGAAAACGTCAGGATGACTGCCCTCCTCAACTCTTCCAAGTTCAAGTCTGTGGCTTCCCTAATCCATGTCACATTTGGTCTTCCTTTTCTTCTTCTGCTTTTGACTTTCCCTAGCATGTTGCTCTTCTCCAGGGAGACTTGTCTTCTCATGCTGTGCCCAAAGTACACCAGCCTCAGTTTTGTCATTTCTGTGTCTAAGGAACGCTCTGGTTTACCTAGCCACATGTTTATGGTGCAACACGAATGTATAAAACGAATTTTAATTTTCCTGCACTGTGAAAAGATATTGCAAAGCATATTGCAGATCAGAAAATCTCCCCTGAACATGGTTCTCCAAAGCGTCTTTTCTGTACAGCGCAGCAGGCTGGGAAGCGATGCCCGTTCCCAGGGAGCTTTTTTCTCGTCTGCACCATTTGCAAAGCAAATGTTCCACCAAAGCTGCATAAGCCATGTAAGCAAAGTGGTCTTCAAACTATAAAAAGTTTCAAGAGGATTAATGTTAATTGCCCCAACTTATCTTATTCTTTGGTGCTTAGAGCAGCAGCTGATAATGTTGATGCTTATTTGATTTATATTCCACTTTTTTCATGCAAAGGTGGGGAAGGGGAGGGCAGAGTGGCGTGTGGGATAAGTTGAAAGCTGGGAAAAATGGGCTAGAGAACAACCAGAGACCCAGTTGCTACCCGCTTCAACAGAACCCCCACTGGAAAACCTACAGTGTGGAAGTACTTCTGCCTCCTTCCTTCTAGGTCTGACCTGACCTGAGTTCTAGTGGAGCCAACTGGGTGACTTTGGGCCAGTCATGGACTCTCAGCCTAGCCTACCTCACAAGGTTGTTGTTGTGGGGGGTAAGACTGAGAGCAGCAGGAGAAGAATGGCGTGTTGCTTTGAGTTCGTCGTAAGAAAAAAGTGGGATATAAATCTAATCAAGTAATAAATAAATTATAAATAAAACCTTAATCATCAGGTGGCATTCTTATGGACAGCTATGCAAATTTTAATGGAATCATAGACATTTATATTTGCCTTAGAAAGTTGCACGGACTTCTCTAGATGTGGAAATAAATACTTGGGAGAGTTGTTAGTGGACACTTCCATGAAGTGAGGCTGCTTTAGGTTAGAAAGTAATTAAATGGGGATGCATCCTATTTGACTAGACTTGTAGCCGGAGAGAGGTCTATGACATAACCTACTTGAGTTTGAGGAGAGCTCTGTGCAAGCCTTGGAATCCCCTGCTCCCAAAAGAGAGCAGCTTCAGCTTCCTCATGCTGCTTCTTTTGCCATTGAAGAAATAAATGCGGGAGTTCAGTGGGTCACTACCCAAGTTTCCACAGAATAAAGCACAGCATCTCTTATTCAGGGCACAGCTCTGATTTATTTGACACGGGGCTGAATAAAGTGCGTCTCACTGGGTGCTGGGATCGTTTTAAGTTGTTGTGTAGTTGTTTCTGGGTAAAAAATGAACCCAGAAAGTGCTGGTGAAGCTCAAGTACAAAGACTTTCTTCCTCTGCCAACAATGCTGATTGATGTCTTTTTATTTATGTGATCCTCACTTTCTGTTATTTTATTGCACTCTATTCCCTTCCAGAAGCAGGTGTAATAGTCTCTGGCAATACAGCCCTGTCATGGGCGATGCTATAGTGCTCTCCTTCTGATCATTCGTCTTCCCAAAGGGAAATAAAATTGCTGTGAAATGTGGCCTTTCAGTAATTGCCATCCCATTCGTTTGAATTTAGGATAGAACAATGATCGCTTTCACCTTCCTACTTACTGCATTATAGCTTTATGAGAAAAGGAACGGAAACGAAATGCAAAAGGAAGGTGGACAAAGGTCAAGCATGTGGTGAGGAGGCTTGAAAGCGGGCAAAGCTGTGAAATTCAGAAAAGCTGAAGACCCCCAAACTCAAAGTCACGGTGTTCGAGTCGGCAGTTCCGGTCTAGACTCTTCTTGTCCAGGCTGGCCAAAGCGCCCGGCTTTTATTCACAGCGTTTCTATTGGAAAGCTGTGATCGCCACTGCAAATATTTCCTCCCCCATGTCTTTCTTTGGCTCCCATGTCAACACAGCAAAAATGGCTCTTCATTGTAACAGACTGTTTCACGGGGAACCTGCGATGCTCCTGCAACAGCTGCTCATCCCAGTGTTTATCCACAGCAGAAAACAATGGAGAACATAAGCTAGACAACCTGTTGTTTTCCACCCTGCTGCAGCACTCAGGGCCACCCAACTGGCTATGAGTGCCGGGCAAACAAATGTTTGCATTTCTTCGTACAACGTCTAATTGATTTATTGGTTTGTATCCTGACCAGCTTAGCTGAACTTGGCTCCCCTTGGATGCACTGGGTAAGTTAGTCAAGGCTTCAGGCCTATGGTCCAGATACAGTGCTAGCCTGGTTCCAGCTCAATGTAAGTAATAGGATATAGTGATGATCATTAGTTTGGTGCACAGTGCTATGGATATGAACACAAGAGCAGAGAAGGCAGTATCTGCTCCCGCTCCCCCGTCCTTCCACTGCGTATTTTTGCTAAATGGTATCCGAAGCTGTTCCCTGCCCCTTTCTCCTCCCAAGCAGATCCCGGCCAGAGTCTTCCTTATTATGGTACAGCAGGCCAGTCAGGCTGGCTTTGTGGGGCTGCTTGGGTATCGCAAAAGTGGTTAGCAAAAGTCATCCACCAAGTTAGGGAACCAGCTAACCAGGGAAAGATTGCTGCTCATGCGGAGAAGATGATTCCTAACTGAATCTCCCCTTCCTCTCCCAACCTGACGGAATGAGTTCCGCCTTCAGTTAGGCTCCTGCTGCTTGTGGGAGAAGCGGTGGCAATGCCGGAAGCTGCTCCACTGGCATGGTTTTTTGAGCTGTTGTTGGACGATGGGGCTGATTAGGTTAGACGCCTCCTTCTCTGGCCCTGCCTGCCCAATAGAGTCTCCCCCAGAACCAGAGGAGGTCCAATGCACACCAGCCGCTGAGTTCACCTTTCCACAGCAGCTGCGAGGGGCGGAAGAGGGGGCTGGTGTTTGTGTTTCCAGCTCCGAGTCTGAAGCACTCTGACTTCAGCACTGGGAACGTGAGCTCTCCTGTGGGACCTTGGACAATGTCCGGGGGCCATGGGGTTGCTCCTTCCATTGGTTTAGAGCAGTGGTTCTCAACCACCGGTCCGCCAGCATTTCCTGCCGTTCTGTGAAAGGGCCGCCATCATGAGTTTTCACTTGCCAGAACCAGTACGGGGCTAGCTGTGCTCTCACTGCCAGTTCCCCACCTTTTCCTCGGCCGAGGGGGCTGAGGAGGGGAGAGACAGCCCAATTCTGCCACGAGTTTATGTGGATAGCCCAAGGAGGCATGTACCCAAGTGCATGCATACACATACCTATGCCCTACAGAAACCTGCATTAAAGGCAGAATCAGAGCAATAGTGTAGCAGAATAGTATAGCAGAAACAACCAAGAGTGCTGAGATAACTGTAGTATGCAGTTACGTTATTTTAAATCATACTGTAATTTTAAATTATAGTTTGTAATTTTACAGGTAAAAGTCTATTTTGCTGGACTGTTTGCTCGAATAGTGAAGATGTTTGATATACATATACACACATGCATGTCAGGGGCAAAGGGAAGGAAGAGATGTTTATTTTGACGTGAGATTAACGTATGAGCTTCCTGAAAGCAAAGTTGCCATAAATTCAGCCACCATCTGAAGTTAACAAGATTCAAATCACTAAGAATCAAGACAGTTATGACTGCAAATGGGCCCAGTCAAACCCATCCCTAGCCGTAAAATAATTTTGGAGTGCATATTTAAATAATTACTTACCTTTATGCACGCCACATGATTATAACCAAGTTTTTATATATTTGATCTTTAAAACACATAACAACATCATCTGGGTGGTCATTACATTCTTATTCCTTGAAGGATTCTACTACTTAGAGTATTTGATAAACTTTTGCATACCTAATAGGTGTACTGTATGAATAAATTTCTTACCACTTCTATAGAGCTTCCTTTATATTTTGAAAACAAGTAGGAGCACACTTTTTTGTTTCAAGGTCACAAAACCACAGTTCATGTAGTATACAATTAAATGAGAGAAGCTTTGCAACGAGCAGTAAAAGAACAAGCTGAAGTGAAATGCATCGAGAGAAGTGCCAGACCTGTCATGCTGTTTTGCAGAAATTATCTAAAAATAGTGCACTTATGATACTGTAGCATTAATTAGTGTGAGCTAGAGAAGTTTAATGACTGAGGCAGGGCAGCAAAGAATCTCAAATGATTACTTCCAGATTCTCGGCCATTGCAGCTCTCTGCACAACAACTTTTGGGGAAATTTGGGGGAAAGAAGGTGCTCCGAAGAGAAGTAGAACTTTGGGTTAGCCCGTAACCATGCGCGCTGGAAACAGCAGAGTTAGGAGTGCCTATGGCATGCCAGAAGCAGACTGATGTAGCCCGTGGCAATATTGCCTGGCTCCAGATCAAAGCCACTGTTTGGTGCCATCTGCATTCCAGTGAACACTCCCATGCAAATGAGATTATACTGATGCTGCAGTCACTTTCCAAGTCAAAAGTGACTCAAGCTACAGAGGTGTTTTTATGCACAAGAAGGCAGGATCTTTGCTACATTCTCAGAGCTCACCAGTGAGAAAGAACTAAGAGATTGTTCTCAGTGAACGTATTCTCTATTGTTCTGCTTATGAATATTACATTTCTAAATTTTCCTTCAAACAAATTTAAGCGTTTCTGCATGTCTCTGCTTATGCAATTAATAATGAATGCAACAATCAATTATGATATTCTTCTCAGTCCTTGCTTTCATTTAGGGAGCAATCAAAGCACAGAAGGAAAAGGCAGAAACAGACGGGTGGGGAGCTTAATGATCGGAGCATCACACCTTACGCAGCAATCATTTTGGCTGTGGCCACAGAGTTACACTGGTGTTTCCCGTACCAATCACAAACCAGCGTGAAAACAAGGTATGTTTCCTAGAGTACCGATGTACACTCAAGGGAGTCATATATTCCAATCAGCGCTTTTAAGCATACTTTATAGTTTTGAGTATACCTGGCAGAGAATATAAGTGTGCATTTACTTTTTGAATATGTGACTTAGTGATGGAACAGACTGCAACAATTAACAGGAATCTAACAAATAAAACTGGGATGTTAATAACATTCCCATCCTGAAATATGTCCCTGTTAAGGACCCTTTGTTGTAGATTGGAAGAACTTTTCTTCCATGAAGTATGAAAGCGATCTCCTCGTCGTGACCGATGGAAAGGAGAACAGCGTGCATGCCAGCAGAATGGCACTGCCCACAGAAGCCGTGGCACAGATGCCTGTGCCAGGTAGATCTAACCGGTCTCCCTACCGTGCGTCTGCCATCGGATTGCGATTACTCTGCTCCAAAGCAGACTGGCAAAACAGGCAGTTTGTTCACATGTGGCTTGTTACCTGTGACTGCCGTGACTCCATGGAATGATTCCATCAAATCGCTTTGTGTGCCAAGATTAATTTGAGCCCAAGAAACAGCAGATCGATGCTGTTCCACAATCCAGCCAATGCACATTTGGAAGGGATGACAGCCAGTTGCCAGGGGCAGTGGAAACAAGCACAAACAAGTCACACGCGTGGGGTCCTATGCCGAAATCACCACAGGCCCCCTCTGAGTTTGCATCTGGATGGATACAGGGGCAACTGAGTCACCAGGAACTAAGTCAGAATTATCCATCTCTCAGTCCTGAGCCAAACAAGTACGGGTGAACAAGACCATCATTTATAAGACATGGGATATATCAAGAAGCAACCTACTGTGGGCAATTAATTACGCTCAAATAATACACCATTTCAATTGTATTAATGAGGAACAGGATGCAAAACAGGTCTTCTGTACTGTCACATTTTCCAGACAATGAAGTAAAAAATGTTTCATTCTAAGTCACTTTCTCCTCAGCAGGGAGCCCAAAGAGACAAACGCACACGTATACAAAGCTGGCAGTATTGTAAATTTCAGCTATTTACCTGAAAGAATATCTTTATTTATACTAAATTAGGGATATAATTGCAACTATGCCCTACTTCTGGAGCACATTTAACGCTCTTGTACAAGAAATGACATAAATAGAAATGAAGTTAAATGGGTTAATTAGTCACTACTGACCATTTTAATTATAGGATAGAAAAAAACTGGAGACAGATGTCAGAAAAATACTCATTACTGGATCCTGATAGGATATACTTTCAGTTGACTGAACAAGCTTTGTGTAACTGATTACATCTTTTTTTCCTACCTTCCTTCAGTAAACAGAAAAACTAATTATCTGCACACTATTAAGTTAATGCACATTTATCTACAACAATTCAATTCTGACTGTGAAATAATCTTTCTAGTCTATAATTACACTCTGGCTTAATTAGCATAATTTCCACAGCACATACTTTCGTAAGGAAGCTGATACCAGGGCTGCTTTTAAATACTAGGGATATTTTAGGCAAACCACACAAAGGGGAGCGAGATGATAAGATCGTATCACTCTCCCCTTGTATTACATGAATACTTTCTTAAGAGCAAGTGGGAAAATGCAGCCGCATCTGAGACGAAATGCTCAAATGCTTGAAGTTGGGCCTTGCAAAAGACCATAAATGAAACAGCGATGTCGCTGGACTGCAATCAAGCTGAAGGCTCAAATATTTGGTACCTGAACAACATAACTTTTGACAAGCGAGACAGACTTAGGAGTAGTTCACATAGCAACTATTCCATTTCTCACTCCTCTGACTATTCTGAAAATGCTGCATGCTTCAAAGGGGGGGACGGGACGGGACGGGACGTGCAGCTTGTGGGCACCCACCTCCCAAGGCCGTCTGCCAAGCAACGTCCACTTTATATGGGGTGCCAAGCAGGGATCCTCCATCTTCCAGGTCCACTGGCAGGCGTCACTGGTGGTTGCAACAGCCTTTCCTTCTCGCACCTCAGATTTATAATGGGGGATTTCTTCACCAGCAACCAACACACGAGGGGAAGCACCTGGAGGGTGGCTCTGTGGGGCAGGGTCTTCCTGCCTGTGGAACCAGCTGCCCAGGGAAATACACCTGGCGCCAACAATGTATGTGTTCCGGTGCCAGGTTAAGTCATTCTTATTTTCTTGCCATTTTTATTGCTGATCGTGGTTTTATTGGTTTTAAATTGTTTGGTACAGGTAGAATGGTTTTTGTGTTATTATGTATTGTTTTATCACAGCCTGTCTAATTTTACTGTTACGTTGTTGTTCTGTGACAGGGTTGTTTTAAATTTGTTTTATATTGATTGCTACTGATTTTTAAAGTATATTCTGTAAACTGTTCTGAGAGCTTGTCTAATTGAACGGTATAGAAATACCTTAAATAAATAAATAAATAAATGGACCGTGGTGCCATTTTCAGAGCAGGAGTAAAATGGGCTGATGCGAGGCACGGCAGACAGCAGAAACCCCAAAGTTGGCTCTTGCTGCTGTTTTTTAATGCATTCAAAGCAGAGGGCCTTTGAACAGTTGATGCAGAAAGAACAATCTCCTGACGTCCAGATTCTTCTACCTTTCTGGCACAATCCCGGGGGAAGCTGCCCTCTCCTCCTCTAAGCAGTGACCGGAGACTCACAAGCTCTGTTCTGGACTGAACCTGGCAGTGGCAGATGGCAGAGGAGCAAGCTTGCAGACAGGGCTGAAGTCACCTGTGAACTGGGGGCGCATCATCCATCTATTAAAAGGTAAACTTGCCCAGGAAAGAGTGTTACTGTTACATGGGAAACGGCACCGCGGCAAACAAAAGCAGACTCCGCAAACAACTTGCTGTCTTACTGCTAAGAGTCTATGCATTTGGTGTAAAGTGTATTTTTTTCCCCTAAATAGCAGCAGGACTCAAGGTTTGGGAGGCTGAAGTAATTCTATGAAGTGTTGCAAAAGAAAAAAAGAAACTCAGATCGGCCCCAATTAAAATGACCAACTTAAGTTCAAGGTTGATTCTGATTGCTTTTAGATATTCAAAAGATGTATCTTCAAGCAGGCAGCAGCAGCTGCTGCTCGTTCTTTTTACTACTACTATTACTATTTTCATATAAAAGTTATGTACCGAGAATATCCCATGGATGCATGTGCATCTATTCTGAACAGCACAAAGCCAACCCATTGGTCAAGAGAAGACAAGCCTCTGTAGGTATCAGTAACATTTATTGGCCATCAAGCGTCAGGCTAGCTGAATAGGCAAAAGACAAGTAGCTACGCCCTGCAAAATACAGGTATTGCTCCCCTGGCAGAGTCAGGTTTAGTTCCATTTAGATGCCAAGCTTTTTATGTGGAAGTTTTAGAAATAATTAGAGAGAGAAAGAGGGCTTGCCCTTTCCGAGAAGAAGCTGGGGTCCCCACCAAGATGTTCCTTCCCTTACAGCCCTTGTGTCCACTGGCCATTCAAAGCTCTCTTCAGCCGCCACCATTAAGCAAGGCCAGAAACTCGATCATAACATGGAGAACAGCTCTTGCACCCAAGGATGAAGAAAGCATGGTGGGCATTGCTGTGGATTGCCCAGGGGCCCTGTTGAGGGCGTTGTGTGCTGAACCTATACGGATGCCACTTCTCCAGGCAAACAGCCTCCTCGTGGTGGTTTACCAAGTTTAAAAAATGCAAAATAAAATTTCAGTGGCATAAAGACAAAGCATTCCTCATGAAGAGTAGCAGAAACAATTATATTCTTCAACTACAGGTCAGCAGTATCTCAACATGAATCAACAGTCAATTCGGTTAAAGACAGAGTCAAAAAATAGGACACAAGTTCCTATCTAAGAACAGATAACGAAGTAGTTGAACTTCCTGAGAAGGGTCTACAATTGTGAGGTCATCACCAAAAAGACCCTGTCTCACGCCTACCAACCTGACAACTCTTACCAACAGGTGACTGCGCAGTGCCAGGGCAGCCCGAGTGTAGGTAGGTCCTCAAATAACCTGTCCCCAAGCCGTTTAAGTCTTGAAAGGAGACAGCCAGCCCTGGAAGTGCGCAGACAATGAGTGCAGCTGGCACGTCATCAGAGATATTTGCTCCAGCTGCCCACTGCCCACAAGTAACTGGATACCTCTGTTCTGCAGCATTGGGTTAACAAGTGGTCCCATACGAAGAGTGTTAGTTTAGCTTAATCTACATGTAGCCAGTGCATGAAGAACTGGCAACAGCTGTCTTTTGGCTGGCTGCCTAAGAGCCCTCCTGCCGAATCAGCCAAAGCTCCTCTTGCCTCGGCTGCCACAACTAGCAGCCGCTCCAAGCAGGTTACACAGAGGGACAGGAAAGCCATTCTGCCGGTCGTAATAAAATGCTTCTTCCTGTGCCCTCTGTGTCTTTTTAAATTCTCAGTCTACAGACTGTGACTGTCTGGTTTCATAGGTTATATGCAAATTGCTGGGAGAGCTTTTTCTTTTTGGATGAGGATAAAAGTATGCTTGGCCGAAAATTTCTTCAGATATATCAGTAAATCAACGAGGCTGCTGAAAGGTCCCCTCCTTTGCCTCCATAGGTCTGTCTGGAGTCCAGGAGAATTGCCAAGAAGTGCACTTGTTCTGTCTGGGAGAGAGTGACTCCATCCAAGGCTGGCTGCGGCCTCCACTCAGGTAAGCATGTTTGCCTATTCGTGGTACACCTGTATTATCTGGATTAAGCACAGCATCTTCTAAGAACTGGCCAGTGTGGTCCAGATAGCTGCCTTGTGGAAATCAGGGGGAAAATTCCCCACCAAAAGATGGATGGGCTCCTCAGAGTCACCCCAGAGTGCACGCTGTTATACCCTTTTCCCCAGCTGCTCTTCCAGATCCTTGGACATTTTGGTTGCTGTGTGTAGACTGGCCCTCGGCAATCAACTTTGGCACAACAACCAAGTCCACACACTCCACGCCATCGGAAGTTCAACTTTTGCGCCTTCTCTCAACAGTGTCATGGTTTGTCACACCACACGAATTTTAGAAATCAAAAGGTACAAGCTTTTGCGTTCATTTTGCAGGGATGGTGCTGATTCTGTATTTCCAGGTAGCAATTTGACAAATGGTATAAGACTTCAGAGGCAAGTTCTCTGTCATATTAAGCTAATAGGTGCTAGCAAGACTAGTTTTCCTCCAACTGAGATATAAAATATGGGCCCACGTTCTTCAAGAGGCTGAACTGCAGACGTTGCTCAGCCCACCAACCAAAGGAACAGCACAACTGGGGGAATGCAATCTTTAATTCCCACACTCCCTGTGTCTGCCACACAATGCTCATGGTTTCTCTTCAGTGAATTATCTTCCAGAATACGTCCTAAAGGATTAAGCAGCAAAAGCACCATAATTTTCAGTTCTGTGCTAGCTAACAGCAAAAGCATTCTGCCATGTATTACCAGAGATCCACACACAAACTTCCAGCTCTTTACTACCGTAGAAGCAAACTTATATAATGGTTCGATGTTCCCCATTTCCTAGAGCTGCTACAACTATTGCAACAAGTAGACAACTCTGAATTTAAGCTTTGTACGTACTGTATGCACACATTAATACACATATGCACACCTTAATAATATTACCTAGACAATGCCCTGAGATAAACTCCCCAAGTATTTAGCTGAGTGCTTCACAACGTGAAGGCTGGCAGGGAAAGAAGTGTCTTCTGCTCATGCTCAGAGGTTTTATTTCTGCAAATGTGGCATGGCATTCACAAGAGAAGAGGTTCTGATGCTGAGCTGAGCTGAAGCATGACTCAAATTAAATCTTCTTTTTGGCTTGTCTAGACATTTATGCTAGAGACGGAATCTGATAACTGCTGGCTGTTGTTTTTAATTTATTAAGAACAATTCTTAGGAGTACTGAAGAGTAATGAAAAGCTTTTGAACTTGTGGCTAAGCTTCAGGAGCAAATCACTGCCACAGTTCGAGAGTGGTAGTGGCCACGGCGGTGGATTTCTTTCTGTCGGCCAACAGCTGAATTTTCCCCAGAATGTAAGTGGTGAAGCAACCCAAACACTGTGAAGGGAAGGAAACAACCCAGGAAAGAAAGGATAGCAAACCCACGAACACAAGCTAAAGTGTTAGAAGCAAAATGCCTAGCTCACAAAAATGGCTCATCTCAGCCCTAAAAGAAACGGAATATTTCAAACAGCTCTAAGAAGCTGGCTGTTCCTCCCAGTGTCCCACGGATTTGGACAGTATGTGAAATGTCACGGTGTGAGATTA
Source organism: Varanus komodoensis (assembly GCF_004798865.1). Classification (NCBI taxonomy): domain Eukaryota; kingdom Metazoa; phylum Chordata; class Lepidosauria; order Squamata; family Varanidae; genus Varanus; species Varanus komodoensis. The sequence goes on along the minus strand of NW_025335942.1, from coordinate 2,189,609 downwards.
GTGAACGCCAGTGAAAAGAAGGCAGCTGATCTCCCCACTCCTACCCATCCGAGAATGTGAATGACATTTCTACAAGGTAAGAGCCACAGAAAATGGGTTTGCTCTTCTCATATCAGGTCACCCTATAGCAGTCTTCCCCAACTTGATGTTCTCCAGCTGTATTGGACAAGATTCCCATCATCCCCAGACAGCATAGCCAATGCGTGACACACCTGGAACAAGAAACAGTGAATTTTCGGGAAGATCTCTGACTATGGGAGCAGACAAACACAAATGCAAAACACATAAGCGTTCACTGCCAAGGCTGGTGATCTAGAAGTGAGCAAAGAAAACTGGTACATGGTGATGGGCAGCCCAAAGGCAGCTCAGCCTGTCCCTGAAGAACAGGTCCCCACACCTGAGGAGCCTTAAGCAAGAGCTGCATCCACTAGGCAAACAATTGCATGAACTACACAAGGTCATAGCACCAGAAAATAAACAAAACTTTGCAACTTACGCATTGCAGGAGTCACATACCGCAGGCTGAGCTGTTAAGGCCTGGTTTGCACTCCGCATCCTGGTATTCTAAGCCTCAGTGAGGTGTTTGCTTTCATTTTCACTCAAAGAAATAACAAACCTCGGTAAGGTTCGAAGCAGGTGCCATCCTGCCGATCCCAAGAAGCAGAAAATGGTTGTTGCTCATACCAGAGAACTACAGGCGGGTGAAAGCCAACAGAGTGGATGTCGGAATATATGCTGTCCCACAATTTCAAATGTCTCAACATGTGTTCATAACAACAGACTTTAACAGCCCCTGGAGGACTAAAAGCTGACATCAGTACTCTTAGTTCTGTGCTTTCACGGCAGAAGTTTTATGATGTTTGTTAAGAGCTTATTATGCCCAGAAGTTCTGCAATGCATTTACTTTATTAAACTATTTGCAAGGGGCCATGCTTATGTCAATAGCCTACCTATTTGGGAGGAAGGACTGAGCACTGGGGCTGCAGACACCCTCCTCTCCAATTACTTTTCAAGTTTCTACAGAGAATGTAAGAGCTCTAAATGAGACTTGGATGCCACAAGGTAGCACACAGACAGAAGCTAGTGCTTATTTTTTTCCGGTAGATAATGGGCTCAAGTGTACTTTCCAGAGAAGAACCTGTTAGTGATAGATACAACGGCCAGGATTCTATATTTCAGTATCCCTAGATCATGTGCATCCCATCACGGATACTGGGCTCCAAAACACACGTTGGTCTTCATTTGGAAGTCACCTCTTCTGATTGTTGGATTGCTGGAGAATTGTACAAAGGAAGCACCCACTCTGAATTCTCTTATGGAATTCCTGCTCAGAACATGCTGATGTCAGCACCATTACATTATATAAAGGTGCAGGTATGCATAAAACTTCGGCATATTAACTCCCACCCCCTGCAGAGGTGAGCTATATCAAAGCACTTTTGGCTTTTTGTGAGACTGCAGGAGGAGAATGAGCCTGGGGGGGCGGGGGGAGTTGATAAGGCTAGCAGGAAGTTCACCTGCGGAAGTTCACTCAACAGATGTAACATTTAGGGCCGTGTTTCTATGAAGGTCCTTTTCAGCTTAGTATTTAAGAACAGCACTCTTGTTTCAAGGCATTTGTTCTCCCCATACTTCTCTTAGTTTGCTTATTCCTCCTGGAATTGCAACACACACGGATCGTTTTAAGCCCAAAGAATGAAGTAGCCAATACAACACACACACACACACACACACACACACACACAGCACAGTGACATCAACACCGAATAGCCCTTATGGTTATCACCATAGATGGGGCAAAAGTCAAGAGCTGGCAAAAACTTAACACTTTTGGGCGCCATCCTATGCATGTTCAGAGAGAGAGGGCAGGGGAGAGAGAGTGAGAGACAAAGCGAGAGCGGTCCTACAATGTCCAGTACAATCTAGCCAGCACAGCTGAACCCTTTAGATTGCTGCAGGTTCCGCAAAGATACAAGTCATGTCCTCAGACTAGAATTTGGATGCCACTCCATCCCAAAGCAAGCACCGAGGAGGAGAATTCCAAACACACGGAGGAGGAGAGGCTGATGGAAGCAGAGTAAGAAACTCAGGTTCAGTCTTGACGTATCATGTGGGCCATCGCCTGGGGTGCAAGGTTAGCGCTGGCGGATTTACAAATGCAAAAGGAAGTATCTTCCTTCTCAAAGGAAATCAGCGCCCACATAACTTGCTATGGCTAGTATATAATGGCAAGTTAATCACAGAACTTTTTCCTAAGCCACTATATGAATGTACAAGTATGTTTTCTTTACAGTAAAATTGAAAATCCAAAATAGACCTTTTACAATCCTGATTTATTTCAGGTTTCAGGCGGCTGCATCCTTGCTGTGAACAATAATGCCTCCCGCACAAATTGTTCCAATGTAATCTCCGCGCACAGGAGAGAGTGTGAGGCCGATTTCTAATCATGGATTTTGCCACTCACAGCATGAAGACATTCATGTTTATCAGTGACTCAAAACACAGCTTGACTAACTGTTCATACTTGCCATCAGTTTGTTACAGCTTTTAGATGCAATGAACTGAATTGTGTTTATAAGGATTTCACTTTCCCTCCCCAGCAAAACCAGCCCTTAGTGAGTAATGCAAAGGTAAGCAGACCGCAGGAGATCATACATTAGAGTGCAAAGTTTCGAACAGGACAGAGTTATCGCAATGCATTTATTTATTAAATGCGAGCAGGGGTGAGTGTGAACACATGCACACGGTCTCACTATTCTTATCTCAATCCTCAGCCAAAAAAACTGAGGAGTTTTTGCCCGAGGATCGCAATCAGTGAGCAAAAGGACAATTCTTGCTTACCTTCTAATAAGACGGGGCATATAAAGAAAAAGGGATGGAGAAGGAAATGGAGGATGTTAAACAGCAGGGGTGACAGACTGGCCAAGCTGCCCTGGCATCTCACGAGGGCAGAGGAGGCGTTCCAAAGGACAGCCTTGTCAGTCCTGTGAGGCTGGAAGAGACCCACCTGGAACAAGCCCTGCCGCTCCCTTTGTCTGCTCCTGTCTCTGTCAATCCATATCCACCCACCCATCCACCCATCCACAAAAGCAGACAAAAGACAGCATGTGTTAACACCCTACATCCTTTTCCGTTCAACCTGGAAGCACGTCTAGATGAAAAAGTTTCACAGGCTTTAACCATAGAAAGTCCCTGTGGAAATAAACGGAACTATAGAATCATGAAATGTTAACTCGACTGGATTCAGGATAAGAACATTTTGGCAAGGGACGCGAAAACAGCATTTCAACAGTCCAAATAATGCATTTAACTGCATGACTCAGAAGACGTTATCTAATTTAAAATCTTCCGCTATTTCTATTTCACTCAGCTCAATTAGACTTAAATGATTCCTGGGTACTTGCAGAGAAGATTGTAGAAAAAGAAACTTTGCTGTGTGACAACTATTAGATGGAGCTTCTTGACAGAGCAGCATTCAAAATAAGCATCCCTTGGGATGCCACACAACTTTGCTTCATTTACCTAAACAAATTAATAGTGCTTGACCACAGAACACTCAGTAAAGTGAGCGGCAAGTCTCTGATCAGGCGCTCCCAGGTGCCTTTCTTGTCCTTTCTCACAATTTTTTTTTCCACACGGGGAGTTACAGCCCTTTGTCATGTCATATGTTGCTATATATGTTGAAGAAATTAATTACTTCAAAGCATGTTGATAATAATAATTTAACCATTATATGCAGTTCAAGTAAAACTTTCTTCCCAAAGAATAAAGGACTTGGAATTTCAAAGGATAACCTCTGTTCTATAGAGTTTTTCAACAAGTAGTTTAGGCAGTTCTTTGATTCTTCTCTATCAAGGATTACATGTTTGTTTCAGGCTGCATATGTTTGTTCGGACTTCATTAGCTACTTTCCTATTAACAGCATCACTATGAAAACAAAGAAAGAAGCGGACCAAATACCCAGAAATGATAGTCTTGTTGTTAAGAGACGCTGGGCTCCAGGTTCATTATATTCTTTAATTCTGCCTCCCTGACCCTAACCCTCCCTCATCCTTTGCTTGCTTTTGTGGAAGTAAGTCCCATTAGGCACAGGACTGCGTTGTTAGCATAACAAAAAGCACAACGCTACACATGCCTACTCAAAATTAAGTCTCATTGAGCTCAAGTGAGTATAGTAACCTTCTCCGACTTGGTGGCGTCTCAGTGTTTTAGACTTCAGCTCCATCCATCTGATTTGATTTATTGGTGGTCAGGAATATCGGGAGATGTAGTCCACTTTTAGAAAAAGATGCAAGTAATGCTTAATTCTGCATAGATACCCAGCACTGGATATGTATCACTTTCACTTACACAATATTGACATGGAGTTAATGTTAAAGCAGCACTTTGAACACGTGTTGAATTTTCTTAGTCGCAGGATTTGCAGTTCTCTATCAGTGTTATCTGTCTTTCTGTGCCACCTACAATCTCATTTAAACAAATATGTTGCCTATGGAGCACCACTATGGTTTTCTTGAGTTCTAGGCAGGATTAAATCAGAACTGACCTACTGAACACTGAGTGTTTGTTTTCAGTAGAATAACACTAGTGCAAGTCTTTTGAAACTACTAACACCTCTGACATTCTGTATTATTCTGCAAATCTCTGACATTGCCATATTCTGATTTTGGGTTTCACAAGTCTTAAGTTCTAATCAAGACTAGAAATGAAGAATGGGTATCAACAGTTGGTCTAATCAGAAAATATGAATGAAAAAACCAACAGTGAAAAGTGATAATAGGATCAGAATTAAACTGTGGGAAGCAGCAGCAATGCAGGGATGAACAGAGCAAAGCCAGAATGCTTGCAAGTAGCATCAAACCAGCAGATTTGTGAAAATCTTGCAAATCAACAAAGACTAGGTTTCAATGTCCCACAGCAGGAAGAACAAGCAATAGCCAACGTGGGAGGCTGCTAAAGGAGAAATGAATGATCCTCCGGCAAGATTATTGCTCCGCTGAACACAGTCGGAACCAGCATGCATTAGAAGTATCACGAGTTGCAGCCACAACAAACGACAGACACATTGTGGATTGTTCCGGCCAAGGGTTCCATTCAGCCACCCGTGTTAGTCAGTCTCCCAGAGTGCTCTACTGCAGTAACACTTCCCCAGATCTTGTTTGCACTTGATGGCCACTATCCACTGAGAGCCAGTGTGGCGCAGTGGTGAAGAGCGCAGGACTGGGACTCAGGAGATCCGGGTTCGAGTCCCCGCTCAGCCATGGAGCCAACTGGGTGTCTTGGGGCCAGTCACAGACTCTCAGCCCAACCTACCTCACACGGTTGTTATTGTGGGGATAAGATGGAGGCAGAGATGTAAGCTGCCTTGAGCCCTTTGTAGGGGAAAGGCAGGATATAAATCACAATATAAATAAATAAATATCCTTGTTCAATCATGGAAGGGTGGTGTTTTCTTTTGTGTCCCCTCAATACAATGCCAGAACTGGAAACGGCACAGGACTGCCGAGTCTGGGCTGGGCAATGAGATGCTACTTTTTCCTCTGTGCCAAGCCTTCCGGGGTTCTTAAGCAGTTTGCGTACATTGCATGAAGAAGCTGCTTGTGTTCCGGAGGGTTTGTGCACTTGATCTGGGCTCAGCTCACTTCCTGGCCAGGGACAAGCATGGGAAAGAAGTCAGGCGGGCATAAGAAAACCGGATTCTGGCCCAAGCTTCGCATCCTGAACTGAGACACCTTTTCTGCTACCAACCAAGGCATCTCACTGCTCCCAATTTGTATTTTGAAAGATTGTTTCTATGGTTGTTTGTGGCAGTCGGGACTGCTTCAGAGCGAGGTGCGAGTCCCTACCCACTGCCATCTCAAATTTCCCATGAGTGCCTCTGGGCAACCTAGGTGTCTTTTATGACTTAGCAGGTTCACCCACTGCACCCAGTTTATAGTTGTCCTCAGGGCAGCTTCCTCCATTTCCAAGTGTGTCCATTTAGACCATAACTTGACCTCTGTATTAAGGCCACCAGATTTTTTGTGCAAGAGGAGGTGATTGTGGAACAGAAGAGTGTGTGCACAAAGAAGTGTTTTTATGTGGCTGTGTGAATTCTTTCCCTGACTCCCCAGCTCCATACAACAAAAAAGAGAAAGTGTGAAAATGGCTGCCAAGTGGTAGACGGGGAACCAAAGTTGGCATTCAGCCCTGGATGGATTGAAGAGCACTAGTTTAAAGGAGTCATAGATTCTGTTCCAAACAAACGTTTATCCACCTTACAATACAGTGACAGTGGTAACTGTGGCAATGCGAAGAAAGACATTAAAGATAGACAGCACTCATGTCCAGGGAAATTGGTGTTTTTCTCCATAAAACCATTTCATGCTGCTCAGGAAGCAGGAGCAAGGGAAAAGCACCAAAACTGTATCTCAGCCAGGGTTCGATGGCGAGATGGACCTGCCTGTCCATAAGGGTCCATATGCAAAGAATGAGTTGAATATCAGCACACAGCAGCTTCTCCCATTATCTTCGGCCAGCTTGGTGCATGGCCAGATCAGCTGGAGAGGACAGACGTCGTAGTACAATACATCTGCAAGGTGGCAGGTTGCAGAAGGCTGCCCTGTCGGATGCTATTATTTCCAACAACGTGGAAATTCTGAGACATCTGATCTACTATGGCTCACACATCAGAAAAGAACTTGCCCTCAATGTTCGACCTGCTTGGCCAGTCATTACCTGGAAGCAGGAGAATTTCTGTAGTCCCTCTGCAGGCCAAATATAGGAATGCATCCAAGATCAACATCTTTATTGCCAATCAGCATCTTTATTATCCATGAGGATGCCTCAGACAAATTTCAAGCCATGGGTTCCAAAGCAAGCTTCCCATTCCCCAATCTGTTTTGGATACACGATGTATTTTTGATACAGAATCACAAACACATCAATCTAATTCAGATGTAATGACAACCCATGCTGTGGGTTGCTGAATCATGGATTATTGGTAGGTGCAGACCCAGAACAGTGAGCTATTCACTGTTAGTTTTGCAAATGTACAGAGGTGCTAGGCAAGACCAGTGAACCCACTCCCAGCTGCTCCGCATCCCAGCACCGCAGTGTCAGAAAAAGCATCTGGAATACTGGGAGGCAGTGGGCAAATGTGCAGGAACCAAACAGCCTACGGTTAACTCAACTGCCTGGTGGCCAAATTGTGGGTTAACTCTGGGTAAAGGAGCAACTCATGAGTTAATTCCACTATGGGAGAATTGGACCACTGATAACTTTCCATTATTTTGTCATAATACCTCACTTCTAAGACTCTACAGAAAAAAAGTTATAATTAAAATGTGTCCTCTCAAGTAAGTTTAACCTGGTGGTGCGGTGAATACATTCTGTTGAAAAGGAGATCAATACTGTAATTGCTATTCTCTATGCAATAACCTACACAGCTGCTGATACAAACCTACTAGGTTTACACAATAACTTTTGTTCTCTTGGTCTAACAAAGTATTAGAATATCCGGCTCTTAATACATCCTATCTCCCCCATGTAAGACAATTAAGAACAACGCTTTGCGCTCTCTGCTTGATGCCACTCTTGGTGACTGTAATTAAGCTCCAAAAGTAACCTTTCGATTGATTCTAGACGACTTAAGATCAGAACAATACCGTATTCTTTGCAACAGGCATGGCCTATAAAATGTTTCTCTCAAATGCTAGCCAAGGTGGAATACTACTTCAAAGCAATGCTGAGCGTATTTCCTCTAAAGAGATCAAGCAGCTGGTAAAATACACACGTCAAGAGGGTATAAACTGCCTATCAGGTAAGTCTCCACATTCTCATAATAAAACAATGGAACTAAATGCAGAACATCTAACTGGCTTTATATCCAGTGTAAGGTATTTTGCAAGACATTTTTGTAAAAGCAAAACATGGCATAGTTTTACATGCTATGTGATAATTAGCTCATTATGCTGTATTTGGAAGATATAATTCATGCAGAAGCGATGGAGAAGCCCCACCTGCTCTAGAATTCTTTCCTGAGATTTATATATTATCTTATAGAATGAGATTTCAGAAAAAACTATGCCCTACACCTTATTAAAAATATTTCCCATTGTTTAGGAAATCACTTGTGCCACCAAGGGGCTGGAAACTTTTGCATTCAATGGATGGCCTGTAACATAAATACCAGTGGCTACAAGGTGACCAGACAATGGCCTCTTTCTGTTTATGGCCTCAATTGCACACCTGTATCTGGAACAAGGGCATCCCAGTGACCCTCTTGATCCAGAGTAAGTTCAAGGGAGGAACGGAGGAGGAGCCTTTGGTCCTTTCAACCTGCTCCACGGAGTCCTTACCCTGTGTTTGAGGACATCGCTGAAGCCATCTGAAGCCACTTCCTGGGAAGCAGGAGTGGCTGCTTCTTGAGGAATGGACAGACTTTTGGTACACAGAACTAATCGTAACAATTCACATGTTGCTGCGTGTAAGCCAGATTTGGGAACTGGTGTTACACAGGCCAATCAATATGAGCCAAGTAACTATACTACAATGAACAGCAAAGACCACTGCCTGATCCACAGTATAATTATATGTGAAAATAATGATGCGCTCAGGGCTATAGAAAACCGGGCACACTTTCCAAACAGGCAACAACAAAAAAGTAACATAAAATAGTGACAGTCTCGGCGAAACAGCTGTAATTCCTATTCAAATAGGAAATAAAAAACAAAAGCTCACCAGATGAGGAGGACACCTCCTTAAGAATTATATGGCAATGTGCAAGGAATGCAGGTGCAATGAATTGTTCAAGCTCACTGAAATGCACACACATATTTAATTCTAAAGCATTTACATAAGAGCTGTGCACCTTTTCTGGCCCAAAGTTGCATGTGGTTACAACAGGTAGCAGACTGGGAGCTGAACGGTAGTGTGAACACACGCTTGCACACGCACACATGTTCCAGGAATCTCATTTCCGGGGTTCTGAGAGACAGGGAGGCTAAAGCGGTGCCTCCAAAAATGTCAGTCACATCCCCTGTGCCATCCCAATTTATACCTCCTGCTTCCTGCCAACCAGGAGCGGAAAGGCTATTCCAGCACAGCGAATAGCAGTGTTAGAAGAGCGATTCCCACACCGAGTCCAGCTGATCAGGAGGGGTGTTGGGGAAGGAGGGTGGGACCCCCCCAGGCTGAACAGGGGGCTCGGCCTCTTGATCCTGTACCCCTGAGCCACACTATACAAAGATAAATTTGTGCTGATGCTAAGCAGCTGGATTCATCGTATCCTGGGGTGCCGAGTTACTAAAAAGCACACATCGCAAATGTATGCAAAACAACAGAAAGTTCTCCACTGCATTCTATTCCCTGTCCTTATTTAATAACAGAACTCATACTGTTCACATAGAAGAAAATACTGAAATGGAAGAAAAGTTGAATTTGTGAATCCGTTTTGATGGCTGAATTTGTGAATCCTCTATTCTCTTGAGAATTATATTTAAGCAGGCCTACCTAGGGAAACTTATTTGAATAAGTCAGGTTAAATGCTACTAGAGTAAAGCTCAGCAGTATAGCAACTGGTCATTAATAACATTTAATATTCATACCATTACTAATAACCTTTAAAACATAATAAATTACCATTACAATAGCTTTTGACAGCCACCTTGTGTGCAATTGAATACCTCTGCTAACAGGCAAACAAAGTAACATAGCCAAAACAACAACAACAACAAAAATCCACGCACACACAAACAGAAACAAAAAATCCTACCTCCATAAGACCAGCTCCTGTAAGTAGCATGCATTAAGTGTTTTTGATTTTAGCAAACATATGGTGAGCTTTACTTCAAGCTACACTTCACCAGGGAAAACATCACTAATTTTGATACAGATAATTTGAGCCAGAGACCAGAATCCTAGCTTATTAAGAAAATTGGCTTTTCTCAGAGAAAAAATACATAAACTGGAGTATGTCAGGGAGAAGAGGTAATATAAAACAGAGATATGTACAGGATTTTTTTTTGTATAGTGGAGAGACACACAAACTCCTGTGGTCCGAAGCAGTCCAAATCCAACACAGGTTTAGCGCATCAGTAAAAACGAGACCTCATATTATGAGCAACCATCAGCAATGCCAGGTTAAAGTGAGAGCCTTATTTTTATTATGCTGCTAAATTGAGGCACATGCCTGGCTCTGTTTTAACCTTAGTTGGTGATGGATGCGTGTAACAAGCATAGCGGAATAGACCAGCGAAATTTACAAGTGAGAAAGGAAGATGCCTGCAATTCTGCAGCTTGTTACCAGTCCCTCTAGCCAGGTTACACTCTGTGTATGCGTGAGACCAAAATCAGCAGTGGGAATGAACACACAAATTCTACCATTTTCAGTTGGTGCCTGTATTTGTAGGTTTATATCCGTATCACGAGAGACACTGGAAATTCAGTTATAAGCTTTTTGACTCCATCATGTGCAACACTGTGTTATTAGAAATATACTTCAACTTGATAGATTTTAAAGGATCAGCATTTTTTTCTCTTTGAACTGAGGACATGGAATATTTCGAATATTGCTTATCTATGACAACTAATGCAATATATTTCAGCATATATTGCAAGGCGGGTTAGAATTCTGCAAGAAGTTTGCTTATCCTTTTGGCATTTCTTTTTCAAAAGAAAAAGGAAACCGCACCTTTATACTGTAATTTAAAGTTTGTTTATCTAAAGTGCAAAATGAGTTGGAAGAACACAACTGCCGTATGTAAAGTTCCTAGCAAAGAAACACGAGCCGGTTTTAAATTTAAATCTCCATGTTAAAATTAGCAGAGCTGGCTGGCGCTTGGTTGCTACCCTCTCTATGCTGCAGTTGTGCCTCGCCTTTCTTCATAGACTAAGTTGGGTCTTGAATTACCTTGATCCTCAGGGAACGCTCCACACAACCATGCCCTACACTGACTGTTACGTCATTTTTCCCCCCAGCAATCTATCTTGAATAGTTTGCGTTACCCTGGTCTTGTGACGGTGAAATGTGTGCTCAGGGCACAAGCCATGTTTACGTGGAAGTTCTTAGCTCGACTTGGAATTACTTTAGAAATACTCATCGAGTTGCATTTCAGCATATTTCAATACTTCAGCAAGGTGTAGCAAAACTGAGGTTGCGCAGCTGAGTGTCTTTCCTCCCCAGCCCAAGAGCGCCTTTCCTCTTATCCGAGTTTATACCATACTTTTCAGCTTAAAATGAAAAATGACACTGATACCTGGAATACAACATACATAGTTGTGAAAAGCACAAAAGGAGTTTTAGTCATTTGCAAGCATACACAAATATATATTTAAATCAGTGCTCCATATAGTGCCAAAACAAGGATATCAATTAAAGAGGTCCCTTAAATTGTCAAATGCTGCTTTTTTTTGTTTTGTTTTGCACCTCTAGTTTTAAACATCTCAGGCAGCGCCGTGCTGGCAAATGCCATCCTGAGGCTCACCAGCCACATTCTTCAGCAATGCCAGTGTCCCTGTTACCAATGAGGCAGACTTACAGAAAAGTCAGAATCCATCACTATCAAGTTGCCCGCGGCAGGTCCACAAGATGCTCTTAAGAGGACATTTCACCAGGGATACCTGCAATCCTGATGTCCTCCGTTGGCTTTTCAGCATCAGCTTAGATAGAAAGAGTGCAGTGTTGGATCCTGAAGAGGGGAAGACAGATAGCCCTACTGCAGGGAATCTCCTCACCCGTCCGCGCCAAATGGGGCGGGACTGAAATGCAGGTGAAGGGGAGCTTGAACAACTCAATGTGTTCATAAAGCAGCACATGCAACCCTTCGGATCGTATTTTTTTTTAAAATATCACTGTTGTGCTTTGCAGTATTTGGAAAAGGGTTATATTGGTACTGGAAATTAAGTGATGCTGGGCAGTTACTATGTAGTCAGCAAGTATGCCTACATGCATACATCAGCTGTATTGATTGTATTGTACAGGTGAGAGCCTATTACAACCTGCCTCTTAGAATGTGCTAGAAATTAATCAATCATTCAAGTACATACACATTTGAATGCGTATTTGAAATCTTATTGGAGACAACCTTCATCCAGGAAAAAGGGTTCATGAAAGATCTGGAGAGGAACAGAATTACGGTAGTTAGAAGAAAAAAAACAAATACACATGGTTCAATCAGATATTAAATAAGAATGTGAATGTTGAACAAGATTTGCAATTACAATTTGTTGCAACCAATTTAAAGTACAATAGAACAGTTGAGGCAGCTGAACTTGTCTGATAACCTGAAAATGGTATTTGCGCACAAAATGCCCTACATTATCAGTGGAAAAATGCACATATATTTGGTTTCCGATGTGTCCTCAATACATAAAAATAAACTCCCTATTCGTTTCTTATGGTGCTTGCGAATTTAACTTCACTGGTGCTACTGGAAAACGTGTTTTAAGCACACGTGAAGATAATATGCAGGACCTGATGGTGCCATTTCATAAATCCCAATAGTGTTGGGGAGTGCCAACAAACGCTTAATGCACAAAAAGTTGTGTATCGTACGTGTGCCATCCACTGTGTGAATGGATGTACATCTAATGCACAACCGCTTGTGCAAGCAACTTGCAAAAATGTCCCTTTAGCTGTCTTCTCCGCTTGTGAAGCTACTTTCTATGCTACAAAGTAATCTGTCTTAGCAGAATTATACCACTGGATATTTCCCAATCTTTATGATTTACCAAATGTTATGGATTTAGTGTCAGACCATTATTTGGGCAATAGTGATAAAAGGAGAAAGAAATTGTTTAAAAGTGCAGCATGTATATAAAGACTCTGAGCCTGCTCCAGCACCAGTAACATCAATAGACTACTCATACTGAATATGACTAACTGAATGCAGCAACATTTAGTTATACTTGCTTTGCATGGAAAAGCAATCACAATCCACTATCAGCACTGAATACCTGCACCACACAGGAACGTGCCACCCAAGCCGTCTCAAGGCAATTCTTAAGTGTGTTAGAACTCCACGCACAAGTTGCTGTACATTTTACATGCAAGAAGCCTGCATGCTCGTCAGCTTTCTGGTATGACAGAAGTTCTTCCACACATGAGGAACATTAAAGAAATACAGAAAATGTTGAACAACAGATACCAAACAAGAAAAGCTTGTTATCAGACAACAAGGAAGGGAAATTATGAAATAATTCTGCGTATTTTCTTTAATAGAGAACACTGAACAAAGGAAATCTCATCCAGAAACTTTTATATCAAGGAAGCATGAGCAAACTAGGTACCCAACAGGAAGAGTTGGCAGAAAGTTGATCCACACCTTCCTCGTTGCACAAAATAAATCCTCCACCCCTCAGTTCTTGAATTATGCTGCTGAAATGGAGAAACTTTGGCATAACCGGGAGTGGATTCTTAGTGTCTATCTTTTGCACCAGGTTCTGAATAGTGGCTCTCTGGGTTCTGTTAAAGACAAGCTTCAAGTCTGTCCACCTTTGCCCTCTAACACGCTAGGATTCATAGATGCTACTCACTGAAGCTCACCTGGTCAGTTACCTATTCCACAGCTCATTGCTCAAATATCAAGAAAGTGTTCCTCTTCCTGCAACTGCTTTAGCTCTGATGTTTATGTCTAATATCCATTCGATTACATTTTCAAATTAGGAACTGACATATAGCTTATTCATGGTTGCTATAGAATTTTAGCACTGGATCTTGCTCAGCTGAGAGAGCCATGCAGGCACTATCTGAATTCCAGCAGAGGGGGAGAGAGAGAGAGAGCGTGGCCATTCCCCCAGCCCTGCTAAAAGAATGGCTTCCCCCTCTGTTTCATCCCTCTTCCTTTTTCTTTGCATGTCCTTACTTCTCAGATTGTCTGTCTGCATACCAGGTGAGCTGATTACCTGTAAGCCACCCTGGGAGCCTTTATACAGCCCTGCATAGACAACAGCATAAAAATAATTCAAACAAATAAATGAGTGTCAGTGACACAAGACGCAAGCAGGAACACAACAGATCCAGTCACAAAATGTAGCTTGGCCACTAGGTGCAGGTGGAGGGGAGGGCAGCCTTCACACATACACCTACACCTGAGAGGGTGTTCATGCGGTTTGAAGCACTGTCAGTGTGGGATTCCAAGCTGGGTGCAAGCCTTCCTCCATGCGTGCACAAGGCTTTTTCTCCTGAGATGCACGTGCGATAGATTCATAGTGTCCCACAGACTGGGGCACCTGAGCGTGGGAGGTCTGGGGCAGGATTACTCGGCGCTGTCCAATCCTTGCTCACATGATATGCTGGCTACTATTCTGTAATGCCTGCACAGGCCTCTAGTGACTACAATATCCAGGCATGCTAAAACCAGCCACAAATGTAATTCCATTATTATTTTTAGGAACTATGATTTAATACAGTGCTGCTGTTTTCCTACTGAAAATTACAGCCTCAAGAAGCTTTTATTGCTGGCACGGGAATGAAGCTGTCAGCTGGTCCCTTCCCACGGGTTCGGAAACTCAAGACCATCCTTTAAAACTCAGTTCTTTTATTCCCTCTCTACAGTGTACAGAACAGTTTCATTCTGAACTGCCTCTTACCAAAGGTGGATGGAGAAGCTGCTGCTCATGTAAAAAGTTCAATCCAAACCGGAAACTTCCCTGCGGACCGTCCCAGGTGGTCCCTGCATCTGCTCCCCTCCCCTCCTGAACACTCTTCCTTCCTTCCAAAGTTGCTTTGACAGAGCTTCAAAGGGTTCAGCCCCCTGTTCCTGCCCCCCATCCCAAATCAGAACCTGATGAGGAATCCCACTGCACAGCCTTCTGTTAGCAAGAGACTGGGCCACTCCTGAGAGAATATTTAGTTCAGGGATGAGTATTTACTTTATTCTTCTGCTGTGCAAGCCTGTATGCACATATATATATGCACAAGCATATTTCTGAACACACACAAAAGTATGTGGAGAGAAAGAAGGAAAGAAAGAAAGAGGCAAACATTAAAAACAAGCTGCATGAATCAGTCATACAGATCTAGTGGACTTAATCTCCATTAACTCTCAAATTAAAGTTAGTTTCTGTTGAAGTAGTAACATAGTGATTACTATTTCAAGAATGGAAGGCAAATGCATCACTTTTAACAATTCTCTACTTCAAGTCCTTTAAGCCACTGCTGTCTGCTCCAAAAGGCCAACTCTGAAGTGTGGCGACCAGCATCGTGTTAAGTGTAAACAAGAATAAATGTTCTTTCATTTATGGTAATGAATGAAAATACATTTCGGGTCAAATGCATTTTTAATGGCTCCATGGGTCCTACCTGAACTTTTGCTAGCTTTTCTTCGCCACTTCCCTCATTCCGCCCTGTGTGTTGCCTGGAGGATAAACCTCTTGGTTACCTTGCGAATGACAGCTTCGCTCCCATTCATCGTGAGTATGCCTATGTTGACCCACTAAAATCTTGAAACCTCAGATAGGTGTGTGGAAAAAAGAAAAGGCTCTGGAATCACTGAGAGGTGCCTGTCTCCCACAGGCTCAGCCAACTCGTTTTTGTGTTTGATGTCTATTTTGAGTTGCTCAGAGATAATGCAACCTTTCCTACAAAAGCAGTTCTTAAGATTGACATTTATGCTTGAGCAACTTCAAGCTTCTGAAGGCTTCATTCTCACATTTTTCACCAGCTGCTCTTACTCCTGACTACCAGTAAACAGATAAGAAGAGAGAAGCGGATGCCAGCAACTTAACCATTTTTTCCTCTGAAGAGGCCTTTTTCCCTTTTAAACGACAATTGAGAAGTAAATAGCTCTCAGATTCTCCACTAGCAGAAGCACTTTTCGTTGTACATCCATATCATAATGATGTAGTTTCTTTGGTTAATGGGTGGAAGCAGATTTTGCTGCACTTAATCTTTATTACTAGATTTATTTAATTTAAAATATTTAAAAGGAATACTCAGTTCATCTTCTAAAACTTCTCCAGCCTGTAAGATGATGCATCTTATTTAGAATGTTATGAGCCTGGGCTGGAAAGTAAGAAAGAATTGGATTATAAAGATATGAATAGTATATTTTACTTATTCTTACAGAGGTACTTAACACATCAGCATTAACTTGGTTCACTTAATCAAAACAGCCCACCACCACCTGCTTAAGCCACAATGAGGTGTGAATAGCAATTTGCATATTCAGCACCCAATATGGGGTTGTCATTGCTTGAAACAACTCATGCCTAACCCTACAAAATGTCACACCAAGGCTTACTGCTGCTTGAACAATCCCTAGAAGGCTGTTTTGATTGTGCAAACAAACTGCAGCTGCACTTCTGGTCTCCTCCCAGTTGGATCTCTACACTGAATCTGATGGATTTCTAACAGTCCCTTTCCCAGAACTTAGAGTAGGGCTGCCCACCATTATTTGGCTCCCAGAATTGCAGAGTTCGTGGGCCTGCTGGTATGCTTAGCTGTGACAGAGGTCTCAGAAGGTGAGCTGTTTAGCAACATATAGATCACCTATCCATGAGGCAACGGGGGGAATTCTGGCCTAAACTATCTAGCGGCTCACTTGATCAGCACTGTCAAGCAAGCCAGCTCTGAGGACCTGATGTTCACGTCTTGAATCTCCCTAACCTTGTGGATCCCCATTTAGAAATGGGTGGACTGGGGATCGCCAACTGGAGTGCCATGGAGAGAGGCATTTGGAATTTACTGGAAGGGTTTATGAACTATGAATTGTGGAGTTCAACACATTTAACTGGCTCCCGCAATTCACCAGCGTTCTCTTTAGAGCTGAACTACATGCCCAGAAGTATTACATGGTTCAGTCCTCCCCAGGCAGTACATCTAGTGGTACAGATTGCAGGGACGGACACATACAGTATCTGAATTCTCCCCATATAAAATACCGCACCCATATGGAATACACGTCAGAGAGAAGGACTCAAGTCTAGCCTTCCTCGTAACATTCTTGTTTTCAAAATGAAAGATACTTAGAGGGGAGCATTCAGATAAGTACCTTATCAATCCAATACATTAAATTTAATTTAGGAAGCTTGCCAAACTCTTTGAATTAACAATGGCAAATGGCATTCATGGATTTGCTGATTTCAGTGGCCCTAATGCATTCGTTTGAGACATAAACTTAAGCTCTTCTTCCGTTAAATACATTTCTTTAAAAGTTATATAAACTTATCTTCTTTAAGTAGCTGGTGGTATTTTAGTGTTGCTGTAGCTATAGGTAGTTAGCTACTACTGATAAGGCAAGAACTCATATCTTTAAACATTACTGGAAGCAGCCCGATTTGGGTCAAGAGCAGACAACCTTAGCAGCAGGAAATTAAAGAGCATATTGAAAAGATTCAGGAAGTTAGGAAGTAGCATTCCAGAAGTGCCATGTTACAAATTATGACTTCAACGTTTTTGAAAATCTTACTTAATTTACTGGTATTTCCCCACAAGAACGATGGCTACTGGACAATAAACCTTTTTACCATTACAAACACGTGCTAATTTACTGTTTAGTTGATTAAATGAAGAATTCCTTAAATGTTCAGGGCAGGTATTCCTTACTAAGAACTAAATCAACATCTAACTTTAGAGGAAAAAGACACCTTACTAGATGAGGGCAAATGAGGGTTTGTGCTGTTGCTAATAGTACAGAGATGTGTGCAGATCAGCAGCAAGTACAATTTTTAATCAACGTTTCTTAAGAAAACAAAAGGAAAAAAGATAACATCTACCTACAAAGGTTTCATGAAACTAGTCTAGCCCTCATTAGGAAGCTAAATACATGGATGGGGAAGGATGGAGAAGGCTGTTACTTCTGTTACTTCAGATTCTGGAAAGTTCAAACTGGATTTCTGGTTCTTGAGATTTAAAGTGTACTGTGGGTGGATGGGGAGGGGGGAATGGTCTTTATGCTAATTGAACTAAGCTGCATTAGACTAAAGGGAAACAGAGGCCATGATCCAGTCTCATATTGACAAAATTGCCTTTGAGACTCATTGATTTGGGAGAGTTAAGTATGTGCCATTTATTATGTGGCAATGCTGCCAAACTGCAATCGCTTTACCTGCATTGTTTTTAAAGTCACTAAGAGGGGAGTCCACAGGATTTTCGGGCTGAACACAAATTTGCGTATGATAATTCAGCTGGAAATAATTATACCTCATTGTAGAAGGGAAGACTATGACCTCTTACCCTCAGCTGGACCCCGGAAGACTAGGAAAACGTTTTTCATACAGAGGCAAATATCATTCACAAGATACATGACACAAGGAAGGCCTACAGGTAAAGCATTTCGCATTATTAAACTTCTATTCTGGAAATGGTTTAGGGCATGTCGTGAGCGGTGCTGGCTGGAGCCAGGAATCAGACTAGATGGCCCAGGAGACCCTTCTGACTCACTCTGTTTCTATGTTAATCTGTTGAATTTCTGCCTGTTCCTATGAGCAGGTACCAATCACAATCTACTATTCAAAGGAACTGCTGGGAGGACAAGAATTGCATGGGCATCTGCCACATGATATCCCCAAAGCCAGCATCAAATCATCACAGGCAAGAGAAGTACTTGAATGTCTCAATTATTGAAGAATTCATTTTTGGATGGATTCATTGTGTGATAGACCATTGCTGTACTCAACTCTCCCCGCACCAAGGAAAAGACTCAACAAACTCACAGAATGTATCAAAGGAAGATGATTTTTAAATACCTCTTTCAGATCTTAGCCTTCATCTTCTCTCAAAGGGCTACTCAAGGAGACAAGATGCAATTCACAAATGTCTTCATATAAAAATGAATATGTATGCATTTAATTTAAATAAACACCTTTCCACTGTTTGACTTACACTCAAAGTGTAACCAGAGTTCAGATTCTGAGATACAGTGAGATACCTTGACAACTTCCTTTTCTCCCCACCAGGTTTGGAAGAAAAGAAATTCTACACCTCTCTGCCAGAGAATTGCATTTAGTACAATTGATCATACATATCAAAAGGACAATAAATCAGCTAAGTAGACAAATCATAAATAGTTCCTTCTAGATACAGTTCTCCAGCTGTCACATGGATTCTTCCACAATATTACCGAGCAAGATTTTGTTACTACATCTGAAAAAATTGGAGTGGGACTCTCTAATCAACAGCTAATGGAAATGTTATGGGGAAATGACAGTATACCAGCTGCCAAGAGCGGAGAAGGAACATGCGACAATAACGTTTTGGGGAATTGCCTATTATGGGTACGGTATTAGAAGCAATATGTAGAAACCTATCCATTTGCAAGTTGCGAAAGCTACAAAAGATGTACCATATGGGGAATATCTGTGGTCTGAAAGCACAAGAGGAAATCGATTTGCTGTAACTAAGCTGGTCAGAGTCTGGTCCACGTCTGGTTGGAGGGAGAGGAGGGGAGGGGAGAGGAGAGAGAGAGAGAAGGTGCAAGCACTGGAAATGCAGTTCTTTCAGGATCTTGTGCAAACAGCCAATAAACTCAAGACTGGGGGAAAAGAGCTTCATGTAGCAGTCTGTTATACTAAAACTCTAGAATGAACTCCAGAATGAGAGGACACTTCTGTGAGTGCAGGAAAAAAGAAAAGAAGAATAGGCATCACGGCTATCAAAAAGCATATGGATTAGACAACCGATGTTAAACCGATTTTGCCCCCCATTTCAGAGGGGGAATGTACCACTGAAGGACCTCCTGAAATGTCCTTCAACAAAGGACATCTCAGGAACCCTGCAGCCCTGGTGGAGCACTAGGAAGTTGGTGGGCCAGAACAGCATGGATTTCAGAATCCTTGCTGAAAGATCTGAACTGGCTGAGATCTTTCAAGAGAAGAACATCTAAAATCCTTTGATTATGCAGACATTAAACGTGTGTGATTTGCCTTCCTTGAAGCAACTGTGGATGATCATTTCCACTGTTGTCTTGAAAACAAGAATAAGAAAGGCTGTAAAAACGGCTGGGCACATCCATGCGCTTCCAGGGGAAAGGTCCGTCGCATTTCTGTCACACAGACTTTTGGAATAGTAAGACCAGCATACCAAAAAATACCAGTCTCTGGTCCTCTCAAAATCAGGTACATGCAGGTATGCATATCTGTATGTCAGAGTGAGATGAGAAGAGCTGTTTTCTTTTCATACGGCAAGTATTTTAGCTGAATTTTCTAAACCACATCCACACACCTGCAAATCTATGAGAAAGATTACATTGCTGCAAAAGTGAACTGCCTAATTCTTTGAAACAGCCTTTCTACTGCACTGCCCTTCGAAGAAAAATATTTCCATAAAACTGGTATATATTGGAAGGCCCCTATTTGTTCAGTGCATACCATGTTCTGAAAACATCAGATGTATGCTCCCCTTTTTGATTCTGACAGCTCTTGTTATTCTTTCACATGTACATTTCCTTTGCAGTAGTTTCAGAGCTAATGAGACATTAGATTTCCTATAACCTGAAGGAAACACCTCCACTGACAAGCGAGTCTGAATACTGAGAACTTCCATTAACCTTCTAGGCTAGCAGAATGTCTCAGAAAAATGTTTTCTCCCATCTATTCTACAGCAAGCAGAGAAAGAAAATGAGTGAAATAAAAGGGTATCCACCCAGGTTGTAGCTTCCAAAATGTAATCTCTCTCTCTCTCTCTCTCTGTGTGTGTGTGTGTGTGTGTGTGTGTGTGTGTGTGTGTGTCGGGGGGCAGTTACTGGCAGGTATGTTTTTAATAAGTTCCTTTTGTCACACAAGGTGGGTTTTTATGATTGCAAGGTCAGCATATTCCACAACTCTGACTCTTCCAACGGAGGTCTCGGGAACTACTTAATGCCAGTGTTTCAGGCTAGTCCAGTCCACTTTTTGTAATACTTTTGCCTTTGCTTATCCTCTTCTCCCGATGGACCACTGAGAAATTATGGGTAGTATCAATGGGGTGGAGGGTGGAGTAACAGAGATGTAATTAAAGTTGGATTACGTACTGGATTAAGATTAGCACATTTGTAATGAATATGGAAGAGGTAAAAAAACAGGACTTCAAATGAGATAAACTTGACAGATAAGCATAAATTTGAACTAAATAGTTAAAACAAGGAAATTATTTACAATAGGAACAGGCAACCTGTGGCCCTCCAGATATTTTGGGCTACCACACCCATCAACCATAACTGGCATTATTAATGCAAGGTCAAAACATCTGGAGGCAAATCACCCATCCCTGATCTACAAGCTGTCTTAAGACACGAACAATTCTACACATAAGAAGGGATGCAACAGAACATTAGAAGCAATTGGAAACATGCTTTCTGGAGACCCAGCAATGACGTCAGATCCCCAAGAGAATATGAAAGACTTTTAAAAAGCTAACACAGAGGGGTGCTTGATAGTTTACAATTTTACACAGGCTTAAATCTTCCACTTGTGAATTTTTATCCTATTTTTATAACCCCTCCCACCCCAGCAAAGTGCGTTACTCATAACTGGACTGAGAGAAGCACAGGTCCTTCTCACATATGAGCCCATGGGTCAAGCCTGTTGAATCTTCAAATCCACCAAGCCAAGCCCTGTTAGCCAGCTAGGGGATTTTCTCTTGTTTCCTCTGAATGCTTACAACAACAAAACCCATGCGGGCTTGTACTGGGATGACCATGAGTGACCTAAGAGATCAGGAAACAGATGCTTACAGTTTATGGGGTCACAGGCTGTGTGAGCTTGAGATGAACAGAAGAGCTCTGGTTACACAGGGATCCCAAGTCTGTGATTTTGCATCTCATGGCCCAGCTGACTGCCTTCCTCTGCTGAAGCATACACTCCCAGAAAAGCAGGAAAGGTTTTCCCTCCCTCCCTCTCTGTGAAATACCAGTGAATCCATTTCAAAGTCCATTTCTATTGAAATCTGTTTGATATGATGTACTGTATTGTCTCAATGTAATCGATCAATGTAATCCTACGGCTGTTACACCCAGTCTACATGGTCACAGGAAAGGTGAGAGTTTCAGCAGTGACTTCAGAAGCGCATCTCAAGGTTGGAGCTTGGAATCAAAGCTTGCAGCTGGCTTGGTTCTTTCCATGCTGGCTACAGCGGCTTGGGCACAAGACCAACTGCACAGCCAGCAATGGGCGTGGGGGCATTTTGGCATCCTGATGGCACCATGGCCTCTCCTCACAAGAAGATGCAAAACCTGAGATGGCTGAAAATGGCCGTCCAATTGTTTTGGAGGGCCCTTCTGTCCTCCATTGGATACCCGTCATTGTGTGCATTTGGGGTGTTACAAGTAGCTCTACTGGAGGGCACATGTAAATACCCTGAGCAGAACAGCAAACTCGTAAGCTCTCTTTCCCATGAAAACTAAAGCTAGCTGCATATTTTAGTAATAAGGACAAAATGGCAGTTTAATATCTCTCCCTCTTTCTTTAGATGTGGTTGCAATTGAATGTTTCGTGTAACATGTTCAAATTATTTTAACAGCGGCTTTGTTTGAGAATGGGTGCCATTCTTGCTGTGTTACTTAAGGGATCGTGTAAATGAATATTTAAAGTTAAAATAGAAGAAACAATTTGAAATATTATGTTTTAGAAGAATAAAATATGTGAATTAAATATGATTTTCAGTGGCAATCCATCAATACAGCTTTCCATTACCAGGTTGGTTTGGCAGAAGGTTGCTGAATTCTTTTGCCACATCAGTGGCGAAGGCATTCTGAAATCAGTTGAGGAGAATCCGAGATATATTTTTCACATTTAAAAAAAAACCAGGAACACAGAGCAGTATGCTTGGTCTGTTGATGGGCTGCTAGTGCAGGTATCTTTTAGCGGTACACCAAAAGCATACCTTGGGAAGATGGCTTCCCATCTTAAGGCATCCTCTGTGAACCTGAAAGAATGCAAGATGGCTCCCTCCATTTACAAGGCCTTCCGAGAAGCCCACTCCTGGCTGTTTATAGGCTGGCAGCTGCAAGAAGCATATTTGCATTGCACAAGGGTTCTTCAAGAAGTTTCCACACTTTTATATTTTATAAATATATTTTATACATTTTTTTGCTGATGGCATTAAAAAATTGGCATGACGCTGAGAAAAAAGCATTTCAAAGGAAAGTGACTATGTAGAAAAGTGATGTGATTTGTTTTTGACATTCTTAATAAACAGAGTTTTAAAAAGTGGGCAAGCTTTTTAATGAACCCTCCTAATCCATTCTTCCGAGGGCTTTTTTGAGGCATGCCTAATCAAATTACATCCCCAGAGTTATTTTCAGGCATTCTTAAATATAAATTGCTTGTGTGGTGGAAGGTGGAAGGGCCGAAGGAAAAAGTATCAACACCAGTTCTCTGATTCCCCTTCTTTTGGCTGGCATTAAAGACGGGAAAAAGGAAACCTGTAGAAACTTCCTGAGAGCAACTCCTTCCTCCAGGGTTTATAAACTCCTCTCTTTTCCTTAGATGTTCAAGACAGTGCTTAGACAACATGGGAAGAAATGACAGAAATCATAATTAGCCACAGGTCTTGTGGTAGACGTACGTTGCCATACTATGCACATTTTGAAGAAAGCCTTACTTTCAAGTAAACATGTGCCTAATGATGCAGTTTCTATATTAAAATACCTACACAGGACTGGGTATTTAAATAGGCTTGTTTAGAAATAAAACCTATTGAAACTGGGCCTCCTGGTGGCCACTAAATAAGAAATCTTGGCTAGCAAACCAGCTACAATTTATAGACCACCAAACAGCACCAAACACTCAAAGCCTTAATTTGGCACAGGATCAGTTATTTGACTTAAGGAATGGTCAAAGGGCTTATAAAATTTAAAATTACACGACAAAATGACAAGAAGCATCAGTAAAGAACCACCTTTCATCTGCAGTTTTAAGGGATAAAACTAGATTTAAAAACACCTTCAGATTATAGTAACTCAGCAAATTCTTCTGGAACAGAAGGTACTGCACTACCTCCAAATGTAGACTGGTGCTGAAGTAGATTTCCTTAAATGAGATCTTAAACTGCATGCACCAATTTTAAAAATCCCTTTCTGACTGAAAGAAATTTACATAAGGGACTTTCTACTTGCTTTTAAATAGTGAGGATTACCCATAATCTCACCCATTTGATTCCATCTTCACACATTTGTTTAAAAAGCAGGAGCCATTACTCAATATATCAGCGTTTGTCTATCCTACAAATGCACCTTCAGAAACTTCTGTGTTCTTTCGAAGATAACACTCGGAGTTTTCCACTTCTGCGTTTCACTGTTATTGTCTGCTCAGAAACAGATGCGTACTCTATTGGCGTATTTGCTTACTGTAAGCCACACAGAGAACTTTGCAAACAAACAAACAAACAAACAATTATACTTCTGGCTGTGACGTTTGAGAGACCGATTGACCAACTGCAACCCAAAACCCACTTATTTATCGCAAAGTGCCAACACTGCAATAAAACCTGAATACTGAGGTTTTAATTTAGAAAAAACAACTCACAGCCAGTCCAAGCAAATGGCAGCGCACTGACTGGCCATGCAAATGCTTGGATGAGTCGTGGCTTGTGACATCATCGCCTGGCGCCACTACTCCTTTCCAAGCATGCGCATGGGCCCTGTGTGCGCTGCTATCCGATGCTCAGCTGCTGGGGCAACTGGGCTCGCATGCTGACAGAGAGGGCTCTGCATGCCCGCTGTGGCACGTGTGCCATAGGTTCGCCACCTCTGAAATAACCTATCACCATCCTGTTCAATACTCATCCAGAAACCGGTTCAACAGCTTTATGGTTGATTGAGGAAAGATTAATATTTGCATTAGTTTAACTTGATAGACATTAACTCTAGAGATGGCCTTTGAACAATTTTGCAGTGTCTTGACAGCGGCAGTGTAACTTAGATGTTACAACCAAATACTAATGGTTCAATGCCAGGGATATATGAGTGTGTGGACATATTCTGTTCACAGCCCGAAGCATAAACAGAAGGATAATTCATGGGAATATGCTGAGCTTGAGTTTGCGCTCAAACATCTCCAAAACCATGTTTTATGCTTTAGCCTATGGGGGAGATGCACATTTGGGGTGTATACTTTGAAAAGTACGCATTATTTGTGTTTGAAAATGTGCACATTTCCTGATGGCAGGGTGGAAAAAGCAACCTTTGCATTGAGGTGGAAAACAGCACTTCAGCAAGCTTAAATCTTGCTCATGGCCCATTCCTACTCAATGCATCAATTGTAATTAATTCAACTTAATCAAGAAAAAATTACTCCAATGATTTTATTGTGAGAAACATTTATAATCAAACTCCTGTTACTCTGCAATCCAATGGATGGCCTTCAGGTGGTCGTGGGAAAAGTGGATACAAAGAATCTCCCACCGCAATGTTAATAAATGAAAAGTTGCTGTGTTTAACAATTGGAAGCTTATTTCTTCATTTAGTTTCTTGATTATAATCTTTTCCTCAACCAGTTAAAACAAGCATTTATTTTAATTTGTATCACACACAGATATATCTTCTCTTCCTGCGAAAAGAAAACTGAAAAATTCCATGAATCTTTAATTTGTAAACATTATTTTTCCTATTTCCTTAGCAAACTATTAATGATTAAGTAATCTGATGCAACACAACAGGCTGTTGCATTATTATGTAATGTGTGCTACATGTGGTATAAATGTTTCTCCAACACATGTATCCCCAAACCAATTAATTACACTGCATTTCAATATCAAAGAAACACAAACTTGCATTATAACTAGCTCTGATTCAGAAGGAGGCATGTTTAGAGGCATAAACTTTAAAGTGCTGTAAAAATAAAAATGGAAGTGAATCTATACAAGAGGAGAAATTTAAAAAAAAAGCTACATACACATATCAAAGACCTAATTTTGTAGTTTAAAGCAATCTCTAGAGAGACAAGCAAATGGACTGATAAAGATGTTGGTGCCAAGCTCAGCGGAAAGGAAATAATTCAGTTTAGGAAACTCCACAGAGCCTCTATTCCAGACCTTGTTAAAGCAAAAGTTGCTATGCAATTACAGGAAACAACTGACAAGTGGAAGTGACTTGCAGAAGTGTGAAAAGCGGGTGCAAATGCACGGGCTGCTGCAGTCCATCCCTGTGGAAAACAGCGCGATTCCAAAAGATGGTGCGGCTCGTAAATCTTCCCACGGCAGAAATACCGTGGCAGGGGAGCCTCACACGTGGGCCCGTAAGCAGCAGCGGCTACCTGCGGGTCTGTTCTTCAGGACTCTTGTGAGATGAAATATTACCAAGGAGGGAGCAACCTTTTCTGTTGCTAAGCTAAGCCCTTTTCAGAGGGGCTCCTGCTTTTCCCCACCATTGCCTCTGGAACTGGACTGATTTTTCCCGTGATTCAATAATCCTTTATTTAAAAAGTACTGCCTATTCTTGTTTTTACAGAATCGTAGGATTAAACATGGGGAGGTATCCCATAATTATTTAATACACAAGTATAGCACACATCTTGAGACTCAACTAAAGCACAGCTATTGCCTTTTTCTTGGAACAGGTGTGAGAAACCTACAGTCTTCGAGCCAAGTGCGGCCCCCAGTGGGTTCCCACCAAGCTTGCAGCTTTGCCCAACCCACAAGTGAACTCCCATGGGAGGAAGAGGGGGTGTCTTTCTCTGCTGATGCCTCTCAAGCTTCCTCTGCTGAGTGCTGGCACGGAGAAAATGGGGTGGCTAAGATGGAGGGCAGGGGAAAGGCAGGGAGCAAGAGAGGTGGATAGCAGAAAGAAACATGGCGCTGCTCTGCTCACTGCTATTTCTGGCCTCACTCACGTTCCCTCAAAGGAACATGGGCCTTTACTTGAGAGAGGTTTCCTACCCTGCTTTAGAATTTCCCTACTCAAAACAGGATATGGAGCTCCAACCAAAAATTAAGATCCCATTTCCTAGTTTAAGCAATGAGACATATTTTTCAAAGTGACAAAATGGTTGCTGTAAAAAAAGGGACAGAAGGTGAGGAAAGAAAGTTTCTTCTTACAAAAGGTTGAAGAGTTGCATGAGCAAGTTACCACGAGGCCTTAAGTGACTTACTAGTGACTTGTTAGTACCCAGCCAGGGACTCCCTCTAGGACTTCTGTTAAAGAGTTCAGAGTTCAAGTATAAAGGAAAGAAAGCTCTCAGAAGTCAATGGTTTTGTTCTTTCAATAGGCTTAATGAAAGATTTCAAAGCTACTTCGCATGCAATTCAGATTCTACCGATAAGCACTAATGAATCCTTCCTAGCAGGAAGGATAAAGTATTTCATAGTACTGCACTTAATTGAAACTTATAATTAATTACTTCCAAACATGTTCTCACTTGCCTGAAAAGATTATTTTTGTCTATTCTGAATTCTAAGCTTATTTGTTTAATACTCTATTTTTAAGGTTTGCACATAAGCGGACAGGTGGCAGATCAAAGCAGCTTTTATGCAGAGTTAAAACACATCCCTGATTCTTCCGTGCAAGTGACTTTTTGACTCTCAATGCTATTGCTGTTGGTGAGATTATTATTTTATTTCTATACTGCTCAACAGCTGAAGATCTTTGGTTGTTTTACGAAAAGATTAAAATCTTTAAAATACAATATAAAATGTCCTGTCTGCTTAATGAACAATTTAATATTCTCAACAGCTAAAACCAAAGAACAGCTAAAACCTTATCATATAGTGTAAAATACCATATTTTTCGCTCTATAAGACGCACCTGACCATAAGACGCACCTAGTTTTTAGAGGAGGGATCCATGGAAAGCTTCCTGATAATCACAGGCACATTCCCCATCACTTCCCCATGGGCTTCATTAAAAGACGGGTTGCCATTTGAAAACACACACCGACCTGTGATTAACAGCTCTCACCTGCGCCGGAGGAGGGGGGGCGGAGCAGGGCGCGCCGAGCGTGTGCCGGCCAGGTGGTGCCACGTGGTGCAGCCGGGCCGGCAGTGTGCCAGCGGTGGTCTTCCGGGTGGTGTGGCAGCGGCAGGTCTTCCCGGGCGGTGGGGGTGAGCAGTCCGTCTCTCCGTGCGGCCGGCAGGTTCAAGCCCGCAGCTCCTCCTCCTCCGCGGCAGGTCTTCCCGGGCGGTGGGGGTGAGCAGTCCGTCCCTCCGTGCGGCCGGTGGGTTCAAGCCCGCAGCTCCTCCTTCTCCGCGGCAGGTCTTCCCGGGCGGTGGGGGTGAGCAGTCCGTCCCTCCGTGCGGCCGGCGGGTTCAAGCCTGCGGCTCCTCCTCCTCCGCACTGCTCCCCCTGAGTGGCACAGCTCTCACCTGCGCCAGAGGTGGGGGCAAAGCAGCGCGTGCCGAGGACATGCTGGCAAGGTGGTGCCACGTGGTACAGGCGGCCGGCAGCGTCCCGGGCGTCAGGCACATACACATTCACTTTGTAAGACGCACAGACATTTCCCCTTACTTTTGAGGGGGGAAAAGTGCATCTTATAGAGCGAAAAATACGGTAAGTGGCAGTAGAAGTCTTAAGCTTGGAGCAGATGGAAAACTCTGGCCTGATTTGCACAACATGGTAGGTTGGCATTTTGGGGGTGGGGGTGGCATAATGTCTGAACTCGGCACTTTCCTCAGTGCAGTTTGATAAGGATGCAGAAGACACCCTAAGACACCACGGGTTATTGTTGGGTTGTTTTATGTGATGTGCAAACCCAGTGAAGGAGTTTCTTGGAAAAGGCTACAGAACCACCTGGCAGGAGCAACAGAAAGTATTGTCACTCTTCACAAACTCTGCCTCTCCTCCAGGAAACGGATTCTACTTTTGTTACTTTCTTGGTTGGCAACAGTCCCCCTTCCCCACCTTTGGGGAGAATTGCGCACATCTTATTCCACCCACCAGGGAAAAACCTTCACGGAGATTTACAAAAATTTAGTAACAGCAACTACTTTCTTGAAAAGATTCGTTCAAACTGAAAGGTGAAAAGAACATGTTCGTGTAACTCTTCTCGCAGGTGAAAAAAAAAATCTAGAAAAAACTTCTATTCTGCTAAGGAGTACACTTGTGCTTATTAGCAAAATAGAATGCTGGAGCTGTATCACATGGCTGCTGAGGCTGTACCACAACGGTCCGTGGGAAATATGGGAGGAGCAGTTGGGAAGACTAACCCTCTTCCCAACATCATACCACCCTCTATGCTCAAGCACACTAAGTGGGCCCCTCCCGAATCTCTCCACTTGATCCCGTAACTTCTCTCCTGTGTATTAAAAAGGACATGACCCACTAGGGCCACTCAGCCCAATGTAAGCGGGGTGGCCCTTCCCTTTCCATCCGCTCCAAAGTGGCTTCCCCCACCAACCCCAATGGGGCTACTTCTTGAGATGCAGCCACACCGAATGCTTCCGTGTGTGCTGCACTTTTGTTTAACTGTGTTCGCATTAATCAATTCTTTCCGACAGTTCTTTCAGAAAATTCACCATGCAGAAAGCGCTGGCTTCTTCAGCAAGCCTTGCAAATAGAAGACTGATGACAAAAATCAGAGCCAAGTTATTAAGACTTTATTAGGGCGGGCAAGAGACACTGTTCCACAGAAGAGCAGCAGCCTGCTCTTTAACCCCAAGCATCCCCTGCTGCCTGGGTTTGGACAGCACAGCAAGCCAGAGCCACCCCCAGTGATGGGCTGAAGATTCAGAATGGCCACCAACACACACTGCAACGCAACAAGGCTTGAGCAATCCGTGACGGGCTGCCACGATCGCATGAAGCTGGTTCATGGTTCCTATCCTGGGACAGGTTGTGCTCAGTGATTATGACTGTTTTAACTACAGTGGGACAATTTGCCTGAAAATTTTTCTGGGCCAGCATTTAATTTTCTTGTCATCTAAACTCGTAACTTACTTTGAATAAAATCAAGAACTCCTTCCACTGCTATTGATCAACACTATCATTTTCTTATACAACTATGTCAGCAGGGTAGCAGCAAGGCTGTTTTGCTCCATCTACAGCATCAACCAGCTACAGAGCTAATTAAGTCGTCTCTCCTTTGGTGATGCCATTTAAGTGCAATGATTAAATGTCGCTGTTCCATTATATACTCGTAGCGAAGAGACCTCAGGCTCGTGCGATCTCTCCCGCTTCCAGAATGAGAGCCCTTCAGTGGTGAAACGGAACCACTTTCAAAGTGCCAGGAAGTAAAAGGCTTTTATGCATGTTTGCTGAAAAGTCCATTCATTGCACTTTGTTCAGTGGGACTTACCTCCAGCTAAGTATGTTTAGTAAACTATAATTGTTTTTAAGTAGACATGAAGGTAGGTTTACCACTTTTGTCCGTCACACATGAACAACTGCTGCACAGACGACAGCTATATTGAGCCGCTGTGGTGATCAGAGTGCTGGACCAGGGACCCGGGAGTGTGGGGTTTTAGTCACTCACTGGGCAATCCCTCGTACCCCAGGGAGCCAAGGTTCAATTTGGATGTCAGGAAGTACTTGCTAACAGTCAGGACCCCGAGGGTATGGAATGGGCTTCCACGGGAGGTGGCTGAGGCCCCATCGGTGAGGGTGTTCAAGGAGAGGCTGGACATGCACATGGTGGGCGTGTCATGAGTGGAGCTGGCTTAGAGCCGCGGTCAGACTAGATGGCCCGGGAGGTCCCTTCTGACCCACTCTGTTTCTATGTTTCTATGCCGTTTGAAACCAACAAAGTATGGCTTGACTGTTACCAAGCCAACTTCACACAATGTGTTACAAATCTGGCTTGTTTCCACAAAAGTGAACTAGCATTCATCACAGTTTAGAGCTCGTCTAGAACACAAAACTGTGGTCAAGATGGCGGCGGAAGCTTCCCATCCCCCCTCATGGCCACTTCAGAAGAGAGGGTGGGGCAGGATCCAGAGGCTTCCTGGGCCTCGTCCCCGTCACAAGGAGTTTTGCTGCCGGGACAGCATTGCCTCCATAGCTCACCATGATGTCCAAACACAGCCACTGTTCAGTGCTCCAACTGAGAGGTTCTTTGGTGTGGTCTTTTTTTAATCTGCTCCCACAAGACCCACAAAGGCAGCTTATAAATATACCCATAAAGTGACGTTAGGAATATTAAAATCTGATTTACGGCAGCATGAATTTCTACTTACACATCATCTGCATCCATGGGAAATTTGAGTGTTATGAATTGGTGTGCTTTGTTAGGGTTTATTACTATTTTAACTGTCCTGCCACAAAAGCACGAGGTGGTGGGTTAATGCATGGAGCATCTGCCCTGTAGCACGGCTCCCATCATGGAGCAAGCGTCATGGCTACTGTCCTTGAAACCCAGCATCTACTCACACACGTATGAAGGCCGCCAACATTTAGATGCAACAGAATTCAAGAGGTAGACATATGGGACTGGCCAGGTCTTAAGGAAATTCTTTTGGTGCTTCTGTATCTTCACAATTAAATTGGTTTGCTTTCCCTTCAAGCCATCTTTCATTACGATACGACTTGCAGCTGAATGAGTATTTTGGTTTGGATTCAATACAATGGCCTAGTGCAGGATGTCACTCTGCCACAAACAACAGGACCATGGCACCAAATTCCTTTTCGCATTCCGTGACTACATAAATACCTGTAAGCTGTACAGTGTCTGCAAGGTAAGAACAAGGAACAGCAAAGCAAACATCTGCACTGAGGGAGGAGAGAAAGACCTGAGGAATTGTTAATTACAAGGCTGGTGCTGCCCAGTTCTCTCAAATGTGTCAATCTCAGAAGGACGGTTGGCCAATCGGATATAATAATAATAATAATAATTATTATTATTATTATTATTATTATTATTAGAACATTTCTATGCTGCCCCTTGCCGAAGCCTCGGGGCGGCTTACAACACAAAATATTTATAGGATGCATGTATTGTATCCGACTGCTTAACAGCTGCTTTACCCTTTGCTTGTATCTGGCCCATCCCTGCCTTGGCCAGTCCGGACTGAAAACTTAGGCTTGACCGTTTACCTGGTTGTTGCCTTACCTGTTGGATTGCCCCATAATGAGCTGTAATGCTGAGTCTGACTCAGCCCTAGCAGATAAAGACACAAAGGGGGTGAAAAGCGCAGGGATCAGAAAGCCACATGCTCCACGTTGCAGTGGCTTGTTCTGATTTTATTTCTATCAATAGAATCCCTTATACGTTTTAATTAAGCCAGATAAATACACAAAAGAGATGCGTTTGCATCCATTCGCCTATTAGGATTTATAATCTGATATCATAATCATCTCTAATAATATTTCACACTTGACAAACCACAGCGAGCATAAAACAGGTATATTCTGAAATCTCCTCAGAAACCTTTCAGTCTGTCTGAAAGCAATGCCTTCTACTGTGAATTTTAATCTCAAAACACTTTCATGGCCATGAAGATAATAATGGCTGCTTATCAATGTAAGTTCCATTTTTTCACAGGGAAAAATGGAAAATTATAAACAGCTTGCAAATATAATGCAATGATGAGTGCTAATGGACCACAAAGCGTACTCAGCTCCTTTCCCCTCAAAAGCAGGGCAAAACCAAGCACAAAGAAGGTTTTCTGACTGAAGGGCTCCCATGATACTCAGGTGATTTAATTCGCAGCATGATGAAAAATTAAACTCAGCAGAGGGGATGAAATGGAATTGTAACTTTCAAAGCAGGAACGCCTTGGAATAGCGATGCTGAAGTTCATATTAGCCAGAGCAATTCTTTGCAACAGTTCAAATGCTACATATTATGACATTTAACATCCTTTGACTGTACTTTGCATTTAATTCACTTCAGTATTCCTTTCCTGCTTAGTGCATTTAGGCAAGAATTCACCACAGAATTCCTAAAAAGTCTGATTGATAGTTTTTCAGGCATTCTATCAGAGTGGAAGCTTATGCAGGGACATCCCCCCCCCCCCAGCCTGCTAATGAAATACGATTGTTTCACATGGAAATGGCATGGAAAGCTGGTGATAATGTTTTCTGCTTCTTCTGAAGTGAAGTGGTTCACACTTCTCAAACTGGTGGCTGAATACAAAGTTGTGGTTCAGGAAAGGAGCTTTGGCTTTCATGACCCTCCTTTTTCTTTCAACTTCTTATTTGCTGTTCTAATTTGCTAGTAACATTTGAATTCTATGACTAGTCGACATAAACCTTCAATGTACCCTATTTTAATCTTCACTGGATACGCATCACCCAAGCCTCTTGTCCAACCCTTTTATGGTGAGGAAAAAGATGTCCTTTAAACTTCGTCATTTTCCCCACAAAAATATTGAGTCTTTGTGTAAGCAGGACCCATCTTTCCCCTATGGTAAGTCATATAAAGTATTCCAGAGATAACTGATTTTCTAAAATCTGTTCAGCAGGAAAAGAGATCCATGAACACTGGCACAAAACATCGGTGAACATATTCTAATTCAATCCGGAGATTTGCCTTGAAATAATTTCAGACTCTTGGTAGTGGTTGCCAAATATCTCAATATGGATTATTTCAGTCTCCAAAAGCTGCATTTCTGAAGGCTTTTTGGAGAAATGCTGGGGACGGGCTCCACAATACCAGCCTAAGGGAGCTCCTCTACCATCCGTGCTCTGTTGAATATCCATTTTTGTGTCCTCCCCCACCTTAAGAACATGCAAAGAACCCTGCTGGTTCAGAGCAAAGCCTACGCAATCCAGCATTCTGCTTCCCCATGCAAGCCTATGCTAAGGCAAAGGCAGGGACCCACCATTCGGGCTCCTGAACAGCTGGCACACTTGGGCACACTGCCTCTGATCCTGGAGGTGGCCTATCTTAGCCTTCCTCTGTCTGCTTGGAGATTCTGAGGCTGTGGTCCATCACTCTTGGAGGGTGCCCAGCTCGGGAAGTCTGATGTAACCATCATGGCTGGCCATAGCTTCTTCCTCCATGGATTTGTCTAAATTCCCTTTCTGTTAGCAGCCAACATCTTGGGGTAACAAATTCAATAGTTAAATCATGCACTGTGTAAAAAAGCATTTATTTTTCTCTGCCCTGCCTCCTACACCATTCAGCTTCAATGGATGACCCTAGTTCTAACAGAATGAGAGAGGTTACAAGATGTAAGTGGGAGGATGGTAAATGAGGCACTTATGTAATGTCAAGGGCTCTTTGAATCCCAATGATCTGCTACAAAGAATTCCAAGAACACTCAGACCCACCGTTGTCAATGGGAACTCCAGAAGTTATAGCCTCTTCCCAGTACTCCTTCGAGGGATAAAAAAGAGCACATTTGCAATTGTGAGTGTCAGAAGCATAGGTTTTGAGTGTGTACAGGAGGCGTTATGATAAAGAAGTGATGGAAAAGACCTTGGGTTTAAATAAACCTCTCATCTGCTACTTTCTTTCTTCTCTCCTTGTGTGGTAGTAAATTTGGGAAATGCCAGAGGTGTGAAGAGGGAAGGAGACTGACAGATGACGGGGCTGGTGCCCAACAATCCCAAGCAGACGCAATAGTCGGAGGCACTTAAACTCAGCTTCCAACAGCTCAGGGACTCCCAGATAATGAATTCACTTTGGACCCCTTGCCGCACATGCAACTCTTCTCGATCTTTACCTTTTACTTCTATTCCATGAATTGATCTCAGAGCTCAATGTTAAATCACAAGGTCATGGGGATGGGGTCAGAGTCATCCATCCAAAATAGATGATCATCTGATGATGTATCTTGCATTCAGAAAAGAATAAAAAAAATCTCTGCATGGAAACATTTTTAGAAGTGGCATGTTACAGCAGAGTTAGTCAT
Source organism: Varanus komodoensis (assembly GCF_004798865.1). NCBI lineage: Eukaryota > Metazoa > Chordata > Lepidosauria > Squamata > Varanidae > Varanus > Varanus komodoensis. The sequence goes on along the minus strand of NW_025335942.1, from coordinate 2,154,988 downwards.
ACTTCTTAAAAGGAATAACTCAAAACAAGTACTTTTTGACACAACAACTTTTGAATGCTGTACAGGGGAGGATTCAACACACAAGTATGTCACAAAAGAAATATCCAGATACATGTGGGAGTTTCACTACAACAAAGAAATCAGACTTTCAAAGTGATGGACCAAATGAGACAAGGGCTAACTAATCAATGTCACTGATCTCTCAGCAGTGAATGTAGGTAACATCTTGTTTTTAAAAAATAAAAATAAATTGTAATTAAAGTAGTGATACAAATATGTGCTATATGAGCTTTCTCAGAAATGATCCCTATATTCTACTTCTATACACTGCAGATGTTTGGGCAACTGCTCCTACAAGTTCACAAAATGTTGCTCATCTATAGAAATTATTTTGCCAAGAACATTCATGCGCAACTTAGTGAAATTTACAAGAAGGAACATACTATAAACATAACAAGAAAACATTTACATAACATTACAGAGGCACTGACCTGAACAAGCTCGATGGGATATTAATCTGGGCTGCACGACAGAAGGAAGCCAATGTGGCTTCTTGTGAGCTCCGGCACTCACTGGGCATGGTTGGCTTAATCGCCACCCTTGTTGCTGATCATGAGATCCAAAGCTGGGTGTGATGCCTTATGGGAGGCTTGAAATCCTCTAAAGTAAAATGAGGCCATCGGAAGGTTGTTTAACTCTCCAAGAAGCCTTGTGACCCTTCTCTGGAGTACATGATAAGCCACGGTTGTGCAGTCCTTATACACAAGTCTGGGTGCACTTGGCTCACAACAAGTGTATATGGTTTACTTAAGGACTGGTGGTGCGTTTTGATTGTGCCTTTGTCTGTGTACTGTTGTTTTAAACAGTGCCTCTTCTGATGTTGAGTGCCTACAAGCACTATACAAGGTACGAAGAGAAGCACTAGAAATTCCTCCTCTGCTTCACATTTCTGTGAATTCTGCGAAAGTCACACCACTTGCAAATGGAGGTCTTGTATAAATCAGGCATGTATTTTTGAATGAGACTTCACACATTTTCTGTGATCCCAGTGATCTCAGCTCAAGTGAATTTCCTTTTTACAATAATCTCAGCTCAACTCCCACGGAATGACCATATGACAACAGACCTGCAAACACTTTCTCATCACCTTAACCTCTGACTTAGCAGAAAATAGTAGCATTTCATAAAACTATGAATCTCAAACAATGCTCTGTTTTTCTATTAGTAAAGTCACCCAAAGAAGCAAAAAAAAAAAAAAAACTCAATACATGTTTCTTTAGTTACTATATCAAATTCATGCAATATGTTCACAGGACAGATTTATCAGAAGAACCCAATAATACCTATTCATCCTATTTTCTCTCTCTTTTGTTTCTATAAAGACACTCGTATTGAAAAATTCTTGCAAAAATGCCAAATGAAACCATGCATTCCACTGGCCGATTCACTGGCCTCATAATACCACACATGTAAAATACGAGCTCGGCTGCAAACGTAAACTTCGGCATGAGAGCATCACTGTAGAGAGAAGAAGGTTTCACCCACCTGGGATCTTTCTGAATGCTATCAATTGAAGGGGACCTAGCCAAGGTTCCCTCAGGTGGGATGGCTGGTCCAGATTTGCTGTACGGCGACTCAACGGAAGGACAATACTGCAGCTGTCGGTAGGGATCTGTGTAATTGGAGGCCGGGCCTGCTGCATAGCTGGCCCTCTGGAAGGTCGCTGTTGCGTTCTGTGTGCCGTGCTGACTGCCTGTGCGCTGTAAGGGTACGGAGTCGACACCAGGGGAAGATGGGGCTACGACAGGAAAGTAGGGACAAAGTAAAAAATTGAGGACCTGTTCACAGAAATGGTTAACCAGGTCTAGGCAGAGGAAAAATACACACATATAAACAGGGGTTTGAAAAGGATGAGAAAAAAAGAACACTGTCATACCTGAAACTGTAATAAAATAAACTTCACATAGATATTTTAAATGCGATATATAACATTTAGCCTTCAGACTAATGGATTGTATCACGTTCAGAAATGAGCAGGCAAACAAACCCTCTGTCTCTGAGCATTGCAGGGCTTCCTTATTCCATATCCAAGAGTGAAGCGTTAAAAGGCAAAATTGCTGTCTACTACCCATAACCCTGCCATTACAGACAAAACATTTTAAAAGATGTAGATGTCCTATTATCTCCAGTCCGGTTTTTTAAAATAATGCACAAGTAGAATGAAGGCAGTGGATACACATTTCATTTTTAAAGGTTCATATCAAAGCATCCTCTGTTTCAGCACCATAAAAGGATTCCTGCTTGCATTGTAATTAGATGCAGTGTAATCTTTTTATTATATTTATTTCCCAGTGAAGATACTTGAGCCAAGGTGCTTTATTCCACAGAACAGTCAGCTCATATGGTTACTCCAAGGGTTTCTTCTCCATTTGTGTTGAAAGATACTTTTCTCCTCACAGATCGACAGTATTTGTGGTTGTAAAGGAAGAGTTTTGTGATTATATCAACAAAGATCATGTTTAGAGATGTAAAATTTCCAGGAATTTTGAAGAAATGGCAGGGAAGGAACTTTGGGGGAACTTGGAAAATAAGCAATACTTTTAAAAAGAGTTCTTTGTAGATCCAAAGTAAATTTGTTACTTCAGGACAGCCTTCCCTAGACTGATGGCCTCCATTTATTTATTTTGAAATTCAGCTTCCTTTAGTTTCAGGCATATAAGTAACAACAAGGTCCTCGAGCAGGTGGTGGCTGGACAATTCTAGGCATTCTTGGAGGAAATGGACCATCCTGACCCACTTCAATCTGGCTTCAGGCCTGGCTATGGAACAGAAACTGCCTTGGTCGCCCTGTACAATTACCTGTGCAGAGAGAAGGATAGGGGGAGTCCCTGTTGGTTCTCCTGGACCTCTCAGCAGCTTTCAATACCATTGACCATGGTATCCTTCTGGATAGACTGGCCTGGTTAGGAGTTGGAGGCACTGCTTTACGGTGGTTCCACTCCCACCTGTCTGGCCAATTCCAGAAGGTGGTGCTGGGGGATTGTGGCTCTGCGCCATGGCAACTTTGCCATGGAGTTCTGCAGGGTTCTGTATTATCCCCCACGCTCTTTAACATCTACATGAAACTGCTGGGAGAGGTCATCTGGAGGTTTGGGCTGCGGAGTCATCAGTATGCTGATGACACCCAGCTCTACCTTTCATTTACATCTAGTCCAGGTGAGGCAGTGGCTGTACTGAACCAGTGCCTGGCCAGGGAAATGGGCTGCATGAGGGCCAATAAACTGAAGCTCAATCCAGATAAGACAAAGGTCCTGCTGGTAGGCGGTTCAGCCCTACAGGTGAGTGACATCTGCCCTGTTCTAGACGGGATTGCACTCCCCCTAAAGGATGGGGTGCACAGTTTGGGAGTGCTCCTTGATCCGGACTACCCAGAGGAGGGCCTTCTCTGTGGTGGTGCCCGATTGTGGAACATGCTCCCCAAAGAGGTCCGCCTGGTGCCAACACTTCTTTCCTTTCGTCATCAGGAAAAAATCTTTTTATTCTCCCAGTATTTTAATTGTTAACTTGTTTTAGTGGGTTTATATTTTAACATTGGATGCTGGGCAACTGTTATTCTTATTTCTATTTTTAGGATTAATTTGTTGTAAACCATCCCGAGATGTCTAAGTATGGGGCAGTATAGAAAAGTTTTAAATAAATAAATAAAATAAACATGCATTTGGTGATAGCAGCAGGATAAGCTACTGTGTTTTATTCACATGTGTGTTTTAGAGTAGAATGACATTAACCGATTGCTGTAGTACGTAACCAGAACAAGCCCCAAAACACAGGACCTTTTAGAACAGAATCAAACTGTCAAGAACACACATTTTCTTCCATATTATGACATGAAACTCTACTCGTATGTTGGGAAAGAGAGCATCACTTGGAACATTGCTAAATGTTTATCACTAGGGATACATAGAGTAATAATGTTAATAAGGAATGGAAGAAATAAGGATTTTGGGAGTCGCACAGAGATGATCTGCACAGCATTTCCCCCATTGCTTCATTATTTCCAGATATTTTACATCTCTAGTCCTTCTATAAAAGTCTTCCTATTACCTAGTTTTTATAAATTATTTGTCGGAAGAAAAGGCTGAGTACCACTAAATAAATATATTGTCCTAAATTCTAAATAAAAGGAAATATTCATAATCCAATTTTTCAATAATCCAAACTTTTCAATTTTCTAGAAAAGAAAAACAAAAACAGTTTGGGGAAAAAATGGGTGGGAGGGGAAGAGAGAGGCTTCCTCCCCTTAATTGTTCTGTCATCGCCTCCCCCCCCCCCCCCGACTGCCAAATTTCTTATCAAGTTTCTGGTTTAGTGTGCCTCCACTGACTTTTCGAAAGAATTTCTAGTGGTACAGTACATAAGATATGCTTTACCAGAGATACTGTCAATCTAAGTTGATGAAAATATTCTCACCAGTTGAAAAAAAAATCAACTTCATTAGTTCTTGTTGCGTTTAAGACTGTAATTTTACATAACTTAGCATACATTCTGTACTATTTTTATTTGAATATTCTTGGTTTTCTTTTTTTAAATACTAGTTACTGATTTAAAATTCTGCATGCTTCGAAATGAAACCCATCCAATGGAAGATGTACTTCCAAGTAAACGCGTACAAGACGGAGTGAGCATGTAACAGTATTCCCATCACTGTTCCTGTTATCTGCCTCCTGCTTTACTGGTTTGGGTCCAACCACAAGTCAAATGAAGTCCGACCCAAGTCCCTTGGATGCTTTCCAGTTTCTCTCTTCTGCTCACATTAAAACTGACTTCCAGCAGAAACAAGGAAGATCCAGGCCAGGGAACCCATTCTCTGGCAAGCGCAGGGAGAGAGGGAGGGCATGCTTGGAAAAGGGCAAAATGGGTGCCAGGCCCACACTGCCGCCCCTTAGCTGCGTTTGTTCTAGCTTTCCAGTTTCTCAGCTTTCTGACCTGAGAAGAATGTTGCCGCAGCTGCAAGAGCAACAGCCACGGAGAGGGGAATGGAAGAGCGAGGCTGTGGGCGGGGGTGGAATTAAGCCCATTCCCCTCCCTCCAGATCAGGTCCTTTCCCATGTTGTGCCACCAAAGGAATGCCAGTGGGGTGTTTCTTGTGAAGTCACCATGAAAGTACCTATATCGCTCGGTAACTTTAGAATTAGAACTAATTGTGAATTTCTTCTGCCTCTCACTTCTGAAACAAGGCTTTTAGGTGATCGAGCTCTAACAACCTGTGTACCCACAAGAACTGGAATCTCGTTCTGCGGCTGTAACGGTCCGATATGAATTTTCACCCAGCACTGAACAGTTACAATTAAGCATACTTGATGTCTCCATTTCCTAAATGTTCCATGTGACCTTTGAAAAGACCACATACCAATTAGGATACAAGCACATAGGCAACATGTTTCATCTCGGAAGAAAGGGAAAAAAATGTTTTATTCCTTTTAATTTGAGTCCAGTATTCTTTTTCTTTATGCGATTTTCATTTTGATGTAGATGGAACAGCAAGCTGAACTACAGAATGTAGTTGTTAATTATGGCAATGGTTATGATGGTGCAGCACAGAAAATCTATTGGTTAGTAGACATTCAGAAAGAAAGAATGCAGTGGAATCACGTTGTATTAGTCTATATGTATGAAAGCAGCTATTTGACCTTAACAACCATTATATACCCTAGCAGCAAACTTGGAGAACACGCACGTATCTGTAGAAATTTCACTTGACCCGCCTGCACACAGGGTAGATGTTTTGGCACTTGTGGGGAGGGGGTACTCCACTCCATGCTGCAAAATAACACACACATTAAAGCACAAATGGGGAAAAAATGGCCTGAAGAGTATAAAAATGATCTTTCCCTGCGAGGAGCTGCAGAAATGCAGTTAATTAACAGCTAAGGAGACAGGGAAATAGAGGAAGCTGCAGGTGGGTGCGCGGGCAGGGGGCTACACTAGTCAAGCGTGTGGAAAAATATACTTTTGTGGACAGAAGGATTAGTGCATATTGTGAAGGTAAGAGTGTGTTGCGTTCTCTCTCCCTCTGCGCGTGCACACCAGCATCCGGGGAAATGCCCAAGCCTGCGTCCCTTTAGTTGCGAAGGTGGACAGTTCAGGGAACTCTCTGGCTAGTGGTGGACAGCTGCTCACAGGGTCCAATTGTGGGCGCATACATTGAAATAATCAATAATAAAAGCATCGAATTAGCCTGGAAAAGCGTGGGGGTGCGCATGCTTGTTTACATGGAACTGCAGTGTGACCATTCCTTCACCCCAGTTAATACCCTCTGAACTCCTACAGTGACTGGGTTTGCATTACAACAACTTGCCACACTGGGTTATCATGCGGCTAGAAGCCAAACCACTTCTAGCCTTGACTTGCTTTAGTGGTTGCCTGACCCATGGTGGGTTATCACGTTGTCTGAATGTGGGAAACTGATTCCATCATGCGTTGTGGGAAGCATTTATTGAGCTGCTTCAGAAGAGCAGCAGAATTGCCTTGTGGGTCTTCCCAATTTTGCCAGTCCCTCTGCCAGTGCCCAAAAGGCACTTGGGGACAATCATAACTGGTCTGTTAGACTTGGAAATTAGTTTCTCAGCCCCAGAAATGTGTGAGAATGTCTTTGGAATTTGGCTAGAAAAATGCACCAATCTTTGGAGTGCACCAGCGTGCAAACCATCCCCAGCTGGTGCCTTTGGAAGCCCCAGCAGGCAAAGCAGGGGAAGTATAGTTGGAAACACAGGCAGAATTCAGAGAGAGTTTACATATAGGGAAATTCGTGCACAGTTGCCACGCTATCAACTGAACATCACAAGAAAGCAGAAAAAGTAGGTGCACTAAAAGGGGGTGGCAAACAAGACCTCTCACTTGGAAATGCAACCCTCTGGTTTTCAAGCGCTGAACTGACTGTTCTCAATTCTCTCCACCCTCCTGGAGTCCTGTGTTCAGCCAGGTGTTGGGCGTGATGGCCTTACAAGTCCCCTTCCAACTCTACTATCCCATGATTCTCAGCATTTCCTAGACTCTCCAGCTACTCCAAGTGGCTTCATATGTGCTCATGCCGTTTATACCAGGAGAACAGCGACAGCGCAAAATGTGGGGAAAGTCCCTCCCAGCAGCTCCACCGTCTGCCTCACTTCCTATTCTGGTGATTTTCTTTCCTCCATTATCCACAGAGGACTACTAACAGAAAAATCAATGGATTATCTTAGTTTACAGGAAATAATATATATTCCACCAAGAAAATGAAGTTATGGTGGTATGGTTGGGAATGAGCCCATCTCTTGCTCAGATACATTTGCCTGGTTCTGAGTGGAGGACTTTGACTTTTCAAAGGTTACCTGGTGATGTTTCTCAGGTGCAACAGGAAAGCCTGCCTGGAAGGGTTTTCGGGATGGGAGTGGGAGCACATGCGAGATGATGAGAGAAACAAGATGTGCAGTTAGAGGGTTTCTGAAATCCCCACTATCTTGCCCTCAAGCAGCAAGAGACATCCTGAGGGTGCAGTCAGAAGCTTTACTGAAAGGGAGGTCTGGAGAGGAAGTTTCCAGTTCGGATTCAACTCCTTACATGGGCAGATGCTTCTTCCTCAACTTTGGTAGAAGGCTCTTACTGTTTTGATATCTGTTCGGTTTCACTAAAAGAACTGCACTTCCAAAGATTGTCCTGAGTTTGATAACCAGAAGGAAAGAGGGAAGGGACTAGTTTGCCACAGGTATGGTATACGAGAACTTTGAGAGTTTCCCACTAGGTTAGCGTGGGCCAGTTGATACAACTATTAACATGCCTCACCACTGGCTTCGCTGTCTAGGGCTGATGTGAGCTGTGGCTCAGCAGTATCTGGAGGACCCCAAGTTTCCCAGCCTGGAACTAGGACTAAGTACAAAAGAATAGCAGAGGGCAAAGCTGGATTCAAAATGGCGACCAGCAGTCACAGCCACCCACCAGCCACGTAAACCTTTCCTTGGGTTACTACAGGGATTCTAACACAAAAATGGCTAGTAGAGTTGCACAAAATTCCAAGAAAGGCAACCAATTAATGCTCATGTTTCCCTGCAAGGAAGATTACAAACTGAGACAGTTGCAATGAGCCATATCAAATAGATGTGATGCTTGCAATTTGATTTGCTACCTGCTAAAACTATCAAGTGTCAGAAGCCATCACATGGTGCTTTCCACCTCAGTGCTGAGAAGTGGGGAATCTACTCCCTAAAGCTGTAGCTGTTTCCATGAAAATCGGCATTATCTGATGGTGTCTGAGACATCCTCCCAAAGATGATAGAACTGTGAGGTTAGCTGCGGTTGTGCATGTCAGGATCACAGATATTGTCCACCCATGAGCAGTGGATCATTCCGCTTTACTGCTGCACCTGGAAGGCCAAGAGGGAGAGAATGGCCCTAAATCAATCCTGTTCAAAATGGATATATTTACACCCAGTTTAGACACCATCACAGCCGCAAATTCCACCAGAATTCTGAGAAAGCAAAATAGATCAACAGTTAGCACACACTTTGAAAGCTGGGGAATGAAAAGGAACTGTCCATAACAAAAGCATTCTCAAGTGGAGTCTTGGAGTCCAAAGCAAGGGATGAGAAGCAATGGCTCAATTTGATGTCAGAATTATGTGCCAATAAAGATCAATAAAAGTGTGAAAGAGCAGTGAAGAAAGACTGAAATTTGTTCAGAAGCTAGGGTCCTACTAGAAGAAAAGTGAGATGTACAAAATAAGGCAGAATGATGCACCAAAGGATCCAAAGGCTCTGGGCCGGAAACGGCCTGATGACCATGCATAGAAAGCCGCCCAAAATGTCCCACCCAAACTGAGGAAGGGACGTTCATCACTGTATCTGTCTAAGGTTACATTGGTTCATTTTGTACAGTCACTGCAGCTTCAACAAGTCCCCCATGCCTGTCGTTGGGTTACGTGAGGGTTGCTTCTCACTCAAGCAACCCATGCAGTGGGGTTTCAGTGACATCAATCCATACCTGGCAGGAGAACTAGGCAAGCGGTGACCTGCATGACCCATACTGCAAAAAGTCTCCATGAACCAGCAAACCAGGCAATTCTCTGATGCCATGCACTGCTGGGGCTTTTTAATGGACGGGATAATGCACTGAGGGACCCATAAATACTAGCAAAATACAAGTCAAGATGTCGAGTGGGAAGAAATGGAGGACCTAGGCATTTCAGGAACCAGAGGGAGAATACCATGGCTACCATCTCTTCAGATAGGACCTATTCTTGGAGACTGGGCCATGGAGGGAGTCACTTCATCAGTTCCACTTGCAGTGCCTTTTTATTACGTATTGCTTTTCTGTTTCACCTTTCCTCCAAAAGCTCAAGGTTCTCCCCACCCACTTTTTACCCTCCCAACAGCACTGTGAGATAGCTTAGGATGAAAGGTAGTGAGTAGGCTAAATTCACCCAGTGTTTTTCACAGCTGAGTGATGATGCAGACCTAAAGTGTCCCCATTCCTGGTTCGGGACTTGAACTATCACACCTCGCTGGCACTCGGCTTCTGCTCTTTATTATCTCCATAACAACGAATGGCACACATCTGCAGATGGAACAGAGCAAATGACTACATGCAAGTACACAGCTGGGAGAGTAATGGCTCCACCTAGATCCTTGCCCCTGGGTATCCATACAGCCTAAACTTTCTGCCAACTGAAATCCATTTGCTTTAACTCCATTAAGTTGGGCCATGAAAAAGTCTATATACCGGGGTGCCCAGCCTTGCTCAAGGGAAGAGCCACATATGGTAAACATCGGATGTACGAGAGCTACAGGCAGTGAGCCACAAAAGCCACTCAAAGAGCCCCAGCTAAGTCGCCCCTGTGATATACCATGGGCAGATGAATCACACTGGTGTAAACAGAGCTTGTTACTTCATTTGTGTCCTTAGAGTAACACCAATATGATACCTAGACACAATAGGCAAGATAAATATCATATTATTAAGTTAAGCATAATTGTCAAGGTGACCCTCTGATTCATGAAATAGTTGAATTACAGCTAATAAAGTTTGGCCTTGTTCAGAGGCAATGATTTTCTTTCCTACTAAAGCTATGAATTCACTCGGCAATACAAGCCGTCCCTGGGTTACCAACATCTGGGTCATCAACATCTGTATTCACAAATAAGCTGCCATAAAACCTATTAAATATTCATAGCAATGGACATGGGGACTTTTGGAGTTTTGAGTCCTATGGCAGAAAAATGCCCTCGCCCTAGAGAGAGGAAGTGAAAGGGGAGAGAGGGAGGCCTTCGAAGCATGCCTTCCTGTCCCACCCACCTGGAGAGGGAAATCCCTGCGGCGTTTCCTTGGGGCAAAGCGGGGCACTGCGGAGTGAAAGGGAGGGCCAGGCTGAGGGCCAGGCTGAAGAACACAGGAAAGGAATAAAGGAAGAAGAGGACCCCTGCTGAATTGGAGCAAAGTCTGAGAGAGGGAAGGAGAAGCAATACAGGCCATGCGTGGCCAACAGTATTAAGAGTTAAAGTTTGGGGCAGGCCTAGAGATATTTCTGGTTTTTCCTTTTCCTTGGGGTGTGTCCTATGTCCCTAACCCCCTCCTCCAAATGTGGAGGGTCAACTGTATATGGAAGTGTTCCGTAAGTTTCTTAAGTGCATAGAAAGATAAAATATATACGTATACCAAGAAAAAACATTTGGCTTACTCATACTAAGCACACCCTCTAAGCTCATGACCCAACTTGCATACACATTCGACTTTAAAGACGTTCTCAGGAATGGCACTCGTTCGTAACCTGGGGACTGCCTGCACTAAGATTTTGTAACCATCAGTTATTACAGTTCCAACTGGTATTGTGCTTATTTTCATAATATCTTCGAATTATCACGATATTATCACAACTGCTTTTGCAGTTCTTTGACACGTGAACGCCTCTGTTTAACTTCAATTCCTCTTCTGTACTTGCCAACTTCTTTTGACTTTATTCCACAAAACCGTGTGCTACAATAAAACAGTTGCTGTATGAGTGTTATTTCTTTAACTCTAGTTAATGCACTCTTTAACTCTAGTCAGCAACCCACAAAGACCTTTACTTTCCTTCAAACTACCAATTAGACTTTATAGTAGGAATGATAATGTTTTGGTACAAGCATGTTATCAAAAATAGTGTCAACTGTGAAATAAATCAGTAACATTTAAGCTGTAAGTCTAATCACAACTTAGGAAGGGGATTCTTCCAAAGGGAATATCAAAAACTTTATGGTACATCCAAAATGCACCAAAAGATAAAATTCAGCACACACATAATCTAAGATATATTGATTACTAAATAAAGTTTAGCAATGGGGCATTTTATTCCTTCAAAGTCAATAGCATCCAGTCAGAAGAAGCAGCCAAAAGTACAAAGTTGAGAACAGAAACTTGGGGTGAAGTAATTGGAAGTATTCCAACCCTTACAGAGTCTGACTCAGACTGATTCAGAATCCAGTCCAGTTACAGGAAGCTTGGGGTCTCAGAGGCTTGCTCTACCTGCCCTTCCATCGGACTGCAGGCTGATGGAGGGTAGTGTTACCTACCAACTACAGCTCCAAACTATACCCTTGAATCCCACTTTCAGCTTCCAACCTGCAAATCCTCTAGTGGAAGATGTGCAGGAGAAAGGGATGGGGGCTGAAGAGTGTTAGGCAGGTTACGGGACCAACTGAAAAGGGGAACAGAAAAGTTCCTTCAGGCATAGTGTTCATCTGTGAGCTAGAATCCTTTGCCACAACTGCTCATCAAAAGAGCGGCTTAGCATCCCCCTCCCCAAATTTAAGCTATTGTATAAGCAGAAGAGCCATCCTGAAAATGCCTAAAATGGCCCAAGTGTTCACTTACAAGTACCTGGATATGTCATAAATCTTGGACCTGAACCAAGAGTTCAGTCACTAAGCTTCTGTTTAAGAATGAACAGCTGGACTTTGACATATAAGCCCTGACTCTGCATGACTTCCAGCCTTGGGACTTTCTCTTGAACTAAGCAATCTACCAACATGCCGGCCATCACACTTGTGCGATTTCCACTGCTTTCTGGGAGTTACCGTATAGTGTTCGCATTTCAAGAAAAAATATGAAGGCGCAACCAAATGATGCTAATAATTCTTTTGTATAAATCAATGTCTTCCACAATGGTTCTATGTGCACACTTCACTCATAAAAGCCCGTAATAAAAAATCTGCCCGTTCTGAATGCTGCACAAACACCTGAACTTGGTTTCACGGTGAAACATTTTTCATTGGAATGTTCTAATCTTTGTCTCAAAGAGAATCCTGATGTACAATGACAAGAAGCCAAACAAGGACACAATGCAATTCAAGTTATTTTTGTGCTCGCCTGTCTCCTTCCAGACCATTCCACTTTCTATTGACCTGTCACTTTCTCTTATTCCTCATTTTCTGCAACATATTTGCTGTGGATTTTTCCAGTTTCTAAAATCAGCAAGGAGCAGGAACTGGGATGCAAAGACATACTGTTTAGTATTTTCTTCTACTGTAACATTTCAATTATAATCTATCGCTTTATTTTCTCTTTTTTCTTGCTTTAAGGTAATGTTTCATCACTCTATCCCATCACAAATTGTCAGGCGCAGAAGTGAAGAAGGACGAGAAGAAAAGAATATGGAGGAGGAACCATCTTGGCTATCTAAAACCAAGAAGCAAGCCTTTTGAATTTAGTCAACTTTCATTATATTGCTGGGATTTTATATTTTTGAACAAGAACATTTTAATGGCCCTTATTGGTATTTTTAAATGTATGTTTAGGTGTTTAATTTTATATGAATGTCAGACTGACCTTTGGAAAGTTTTTCAATGACCACATTTTATTGTATACTTTTATGGAAGCTGCCTTGAGAAAGGCTGGACCTAAAAGGAAACTCAGAAACCATTAAAATAAATGAGAATCTCTTCTCTGATAGATTAAAAAGTGATATTATGTATTGATACTGCAGTAACTTCTACCTTGACACAAAAGGGGTGTTTAAGAGGTCTCTGTCTGAACCTAGGGCTGCTAGGATCAGTCACTCCATTAAATACGGACAGTGTAAGTCTACTTGCAAAGTGAATCCACCGAGCTGAAAGCTGCAGTCCCAAGCATGCTTCCCAGATAAGGGTCTACAAAACTCGTGTGGGCTTACTTCCAAGTAGACATACATGGGCTGCACAATTCTTTCAAGTGATCACTGAGATGCTCCCAGCAAACCAGGCAGCAGGTTTTTAAGAACTTCCTTTGCATGGCCGTCTCCAGGTGAGTGGTGCATCCTCCTCCTCTTCCACACGGGATAGACAGAATGCCTCTACTAGGACAGAAACGATACAACACGGGCAAGCGCCACAATAATACTACAATTCATCACGGACAGTTTCAGGCCACTGTTCCAATTCAAATCACAAAATATCGGCATGCAGAGCACTTCCGGCTCAGTTTCACCGATAAGCTTCAGTTACAAGGCCCAGTGATGTGGACCAGGTGCTTGGTCGGGTCTGGCCCACCACCTCTGTGCTCAACCCTTGCCCCTCATGGCTTATTACACTTAAGGAAGGGACTTCTACCTGGTCCAGGAGGCTGTGTACACCTTCTTGAGAGGAGAGAGGAAGTAGTACCAGCCTCTCTAGAAGAGGCTGTAATTCAGCCACTCCGAAAAAGCCTCACCTGGACCCTGCGGATGCTAGTAACTCTAGGCCAGTGGCCAGCATCCCCTTCCTGGCCAAAGTGTATGCAGGTGGGAATGGTGGCTGAACAGCTCCCGGCACTCTTGAATGAAACAGAGTGTCTAGATGCATTTTAATCAGGCTTCAGGTCTGGCTTTGGAATGGAAACCGCCTTGGTCACCCTGTGGTCTGACCTTTGCTGAGAGGAAGACAGGGGAGTACGGCCCTGTTGGTTCTTTCGGACTTTTCAGCGGCTCTCGATACCATCGGCCATGCTACCCTTCTGGACAGGCTGGCTGGGCTAGAAGAACAAAGCACTGAATGGCAGTGGTTCTGCTCCAACTAGACCAGCCAATTCCAGAAAGTGGTGCTGGGGGATTGTTTCTCTATGCCATGGAAGTTATGGGTTCTATTTTATCCCCCATGGTATTTAATACCTGCACGAAACTGCTGGAGCAGATTATCAGGAGGTATGGGTGGAGGTACCAACAATATGTGGCTGACACTCCGCTTGACCTCTCTTTTTCATCAAGCCCAGCTGAGGCAGTGGCTGCTCTGAACCCGTGCCTGACATGGAAGTGGACGGGATGAGGGCCAAGACACCGAGACTCAGTCCAGCTACAGACTCAGTCCAGACTGAGACTCAAGATGCAGGTGCTGTCAGTGGAGAGGTGGTCTGTCCAGTTGGGTGACGGTCAACCTGCTCTGGATGGGGTTGCGCTCCCCCTAAAAGACAGGGCTCATAATCTGGGGGTGCTCCTGGACCCACAGTTGTCACTTGAGGCACATTCTGTGGCATGGAGCACCGTAAGTGGACATACCAACTATTACTACTACTATTACATTTCTGTACCACCCATAGCCAAAGCTCTCTGGGTGGTTCATAAATTTAAGTCACCCATCCAGATTTCAACTAGACCTGACCCTGCTTAGCTTCCAGGATTAGACAGGATCAGGCCTATATGGAAGCTATGGAAACTATGACCAGATCTGGACAGAGGCAGCCTATCTACCATAATCCATGCTCTGGAAACCTCTCATCTGGACCACTGTAATGCTCCCTATGTGCAACTGCCTTTGAACACGGGCCGGAAACTTCACTTGGTTCAAATAAGGCATGGTGGCTGTTGACGGGAACTGGCTCGTGAGAACACAATATGCCAGTGCTTTTCCTGCTACACTGGCTACTGGTTGAAATTTGAACCTGATCTGAAGTGCTGGCACTAACACTGAAAGCCTTCAGTGGCTTGGCGCCACGTTATCTGAACAGATCACCTTCTTCCATATGTACCTACCCAGACTCTGAGGACGTCTTTGGGGGTCTTTTTGCGGGAGCCCTTTCCAAAGAAAGGGAGGCGGACCTTTTCGGCTTTGGCGCCCCGACTGTGGAAAGAGCTGTTTGAAAGAGGTGCACCTGACACTTCCTTTGTATTCTGTTTGGTGCCAAGTGAAGACCCTTTTATTTTCCCAGTGTTTTAATAGTTCAACGTTTAAAATTTGCTTTTTATAAACAGTGGTCCCTCGTAGTTCAAATGGCTCTAACTTTGAACAATCCAGAGTTTGAGAGTTAAGAGTGGAGATAAAAATCGCTCTGCAGTTTGAATGATGCATCTATGTTCGGATTGTGAACAAAGTAGGAAAAAATGCAGTCACAGCGAAAACGTCATCGGTTGTGCACCCAAGTTGTCTCTCACGGTGAAACTTTTCTTGCATAACATTCATGCATTTTCAGTCCTTCTTCTGTTTTATTTATTTTTGTTCTATATGAGGTGTGATCAGAAAATACGGTGTTTAAATTTAAAAAATTACCGTAAAAGACACATTGTCATTAACACCCCCCCCCCCCAAATACCCCCCTCAGTTCAAACACACTTATCCCATCGTTCTTGCCACTTTCTGAAGCAGCTCTGGAAGCCCTCTTTCGTGACTGTCTTTAGTTGCACCGTCGCGGCTGCCTCGACATCCTGAATTGATTCAAAACACATGGTGCTTCTGGTATGGCAAACATTACAGTGTGTCTCCATCTACCTAATTCACTGGATCAGGCACCGTGTGACTTCCGGCTTGTCCCCATAGTTAAAATGACCATGAAAGGTAAATGTCTCGACTTGAAAGAGGCAGTGCACCCATGAACCCGAGACAATCCATTGCTTACCAAATCTATGGGTTGGCACTGAAGGTGAGCTGGGTCACTGCACAGATCAAAGAAAGGCGTCTAATCCATAGTTAGGGTTAGGGTTATGGAGCTGGGGGCCCATGTTCCAATTCATTCCCAGGGCTAATATGATCCCTGGAAGTTGGCGCTAACTGGAAGCAAATCTGGGAGCAGGGGCCACCAGCTGTTGACTCAGTGCGCACTGTTACATTACAGTCAACTCTAAAATCCAAAGGCTGGGTAGAGCTTGATGCCAGGAGAACTAGACAAAGACATCCAGACTCTGTTCTGTCAACACAGATGGCAGAGGTGGGGCCACAATGCTATTGTAATCAGAATGTTCCTTGTGGGTCCCTTGGGTGAGCAACACTTTCAAAGTTTGATGACTTTGCTCTTTTATACTTGCCATTCCATAGCTCCAGTGTGTATGTCCCTTACACTGGGATCCCAGTGTGGACAATCTGCATACCTTAAGAAATATCGATTGGAGTTTTAATATGGAAGAGACTTTCAAAATTGAGGTTTCATTTTGACTTGTGCTCATCACCTCATACCACAAAGTTGGATCCGGCTGGGTTTGAGGCGTTGAAGCCTTGTGGCTTTTGGCTTCTTTATGATAGTCTAATTCTTATCATCTTCTTCAGTTTCTTGATCCAATTAGACATGTATTGTTGACGTCAAGGAACAGCTTTTCCAAAATGGAACATGCACGAGTTTTTAAGAACATTAAAAAAGTTTATATTTCAGATTCAAGTGTTCATGTGAAATTTCACTTGCTATGTGTCAAAACCTAAAATATATAGCTGAAAATGAAGGCATCAAGACCAGACTTCTGGAGATGCAACAGAGATGGAGCACTGGGGGAGGTGAATATACAGATCCAACACTTTTCTAAAAGCCAGTGCAACTCTGTGCAGGATTCGGTTGAAAATATGCCCCTCTTATTTCTCTTTAGTGCTTAAATCAAACTTCTGTTTTCACTTCATTTACATTTGGAGTTTTCAGAATGGTGCATTTCTTGACTTTTCCAGGTAGGTACCATCTTTTCAAATTAAAATCCTCCATGGTTTATATCATGTGCATTGATTAAAAAGAAGAAGAAAAAAGGATCCTGTTAAAAATTGTTCTCAGTTTCTTCTGATCCTCAGCATTTGGAGAAATCACATAGTCCACCAGTGCTTTGTAACTATTAGAAAATCTAGAAAGAGAAATAAACTCAAACATCCATTAACATGCATTAATCGGACACGAGGTTACTTAACCAGTTCTACCAGTTTACTTATTATGGGTAGGTTTCTCCCATGTGCTCTGGGACAACAGTAAAGTCTAAACTTGTATCTATTCTTAACAGAAGATTCTAGAGGCACGCATTCCTGTGGCAGAGGCAAATTCCAGTTTATGTATTAATCAAATACTGTCCTTTGTCAGAATGCTAGAAGTTTTAAGACATGTTCTCTTTATTCAAACAGGCTACCCCAAATTTTAGCACCAAGTGTTTTTAAAAACCACTAAGTGTCAAGAGCTTGCCATTATTCACATAGCTTCTTCCAGAAGGAGGAATGAGTTTAAATAATTCCTACCATTGCTATATCACCCTTCCCCAACTTCATGCAAAGCTATCAGCCTGGCCAGCAACAGACTTGAAAGAAGTTTATTTAACAGATCTAAAGGCAGTATGCATGCCATAAATACACCCTGCATTATGTTATATGGAAAAATGTCCTGGAGCAGTAATTTAACACAAAATATCTGGACTCATTAAGTCAGTTAAGTGATTCCTCTTCAGTTTCCAGCATCTTGAACCCGGTCCCTTCTGGAAGCACTGTTTCTCTTTGCGGACTTCTCTTCTTGTGGCTAAGCATGCCCCATTCTTCCCATTTCTCCTCAAAGAGCTTTCATTTCCAGCCCCCTGAAGCATCCTTGCTGCCCTCCAGTTTTTCTGCATCTCTCTTAAACTGTGGTGCCCAGAACTGGATGCAGTGCTCCAGGTGAGGCCCAACCACTGCTGAGCGGAGGGGAACAAGAACCTCACATGATTTGGAAGCAACACTTCCATGAATGCAGCCTAAAATAGCATTTGCCCTTTTTGCAGCCACATCACACTGCTGGCTCACAGATCTCTGGACAAGCCCAGAGGCCCTGGAGTACCTGTGGAACATCAAGCACAACCATCTGTTCTGCTGGTTTTCTTCAAGGACTACACTTACACCCCTTCGCAATGAGAGGAGAAGCTGCGTGGCCTGAAGAAGTTTACGGAAATCATGGCAAGCAGGAAGAAGCAGGATCCTCACTATGCACTTCTACCCATGGCTTGTACTTTGATGGGATGGCTGAAGAAGCAGTGAATGCAAATAGCAGGGCCTGAGGATGCTGTGCTTGCGGCTGCCGTGGCACAAGAGCTCACCTCAGACTGATGCGTCATCCCTGGGGAGCACTGCGACGCACGGAAGGCACCTGTGCATTGACTCCAGGTGTGGATCTTTGGGCTGATGCCAGATTTCAGGATAGTTGCTGCTTGTCACAAGCCACTTTTGAAATCATAACCTTGGAAACTGAAATTCCCAGGTCCAAATTTCTAATTGGAAACTGATGATAGGAAAGTCTGCTATCCTACTGTTCTGACACTGGACTGCAGAAATCCAAAGCAGTCCAAAAACAGAAAGAGTGAAAGAAAAAATAGGGCTGAGAGTCGCTACTTGTAAAGAGCTAACTCTGTAAGGAAGAGGAAACTGATCTAGTTTTCTTTCTCATATACTAAAATTCCAGATGCAAGGAAACTTTGAGTGGGTTTTTTTGCTTGTTCTGAATGAGGAGGATAACCCACCAGTCACCTGAAAGGCCAAGTGCCTTGGGATTCTCTTCAATGTGTATGGCAGCTCTCTCTATTAATGGAAGTAGTGATCTGAGTAACCTGGAAGGAGAAAAGCAGTGCTGTGTAATGAAGTTATATCTCTTACTGCGCACCATCTCCACCAGAATTTGGGGAAGGAAAGCACCGCAAGTTCATTTTCCTCTCCATCATGCTTGTTTATTTTTTCGGTCTCTGAACTCAGTATTTACTATTATTTGCAGTTTCCCTGGGACCAATTATTAAATCTTTTGTTTTACTGTAAATCAACAATAAAACTTGATCGAATAGAATGGAATTACAGTACTGTAAAATGACTTGTTGAATCATCTGTTGCCTAGTTTTGGCACAGAACTGAGTTTTAAAATGAAAATAAAAATATTCTATGCACACCCACCTCAAAGCCTAAACAAGAATCAAAGGAAGCAACAACTGCACAAACACAAAAGCTCTGGGACCTGTCAGTCTGAATGAGAGCAGAAATGTCTATACCTTAATGACAGTCATTATTCACTATTCTTGGTTCACAATGGTACTCCATGCTTAATTTATTTAGTAAGAAAGGTATCTCTGCCTCATTTATTTCTTTTTAAACTCCCTACTATGCTAACGTTATAAAACTAGGCACATTTACTAGCTCTGTGCAGGTTGGGCCTACAGAGACTTGGTCAGCTAAATTAACTAAATCAAAAGATGTTCCTCTTCCAGCTTAATTTAAGTATTGATTACTTATTTATTTGTGACTGGGTATCAGGGCAAGAAAACCACGTTGGGTGTGCAGCTTACCAAGACAATCTCAATGAGGTTAATCTTGAGAATCTGCAGCTGCTGCTTTCTCACATGGAATATCGCAATTCACAGAAATGTGAAAGGGAAAAAATGCACTGAAATACCCCGTAAGACAAAAGGCAAAGTGGAGAATCGTTCTGTACGTGAGAAATTATCTCAGGTGCAAGACAATCCCAGGGACAAACGAATATATCAATATATATCACTGAATATATCAAAGTGATCTTATTAGTGGTTTCTTGCTCCTCCAGTCTAAATGGCTATTGGACATGCCAAAAGATACACTGACCATGTTCAAGTGCCGAGTCCAGGCTGTACTTTTAAGGTATTCCTATAAGCTTACATTCACAAAAACATTTGACCCCCTCCCCTTCCAAATAAAAGCACAGACTGCTTTGATATTCTTCTGATCCTCAAACGCATCTTGAAGACTGCTGTTGGAAAAGCAAAGTCAGAAAACTCCCTGGATGCATGGAGCAGATTAACAGAAAGCAGACTCTTTGCCTCTAAAGCAATGCAGTTGCGGCTCCAGCACCCTTTGAACCATACCTGAGAGGACTGCAGACGTCGGTGGGAACTTTTCCTCCCACCTGCCCTGCATGCAAATTAATCACATGGAAGAGGAACGTTGGCACTCACCCAGATGCGGTTAAGGCAAACTGGCTTGCTTTTATTTCAAATCCTAGTTAAACGGCTATCGTATTTTGCAGCCATCAATGGTTGTTTGCAGGGAGCATGTTTTTGAAAGTAGGATCCTGATTTCTTGTCCAGGGTTTCTTTTCTGCCTTGCTATCTAAGTTATATGGAGCTACTGGGAAACTTTAGTCCAAGGGCTGAACTCGCATGCTAACAACTATTTCGAGTTCTTTCTGTTTCTGCCACCTAACAAGCAGATTTTCTCTGTGCTCCATCCAGAAAAGTTCTCTATGTATGCTCTCCCAAATAGCTTGGCAAAATTCCCAGTTCCCCCAGGGAATTCAGACAGCCTCTCCTTCCCCCAAGGAATTCATGCAAAACTCCCCCCCCCCCAAAGTGTTTATTCCACTGAGGAGCCCAGAAAGAATTTTACCTGAATCCCCCACCCCACCTGTTCCAACCAAGTTCTCTCTGTGAGGCTCACAGCAAGTCCTGAATACAACTGTCAAGCAACCCACCAAAAGATAGCTGTGAGCAAGACCAAGGAGGGCAGTGAAGAGCTCGAGAGAAGAAGAGTAGAGACAGCAGGGAAGACAAAGATGGGAAAACTCTGGATTGTGCCAGAGTCCCACAGAGTTCTGAAAAAGGGAGAAGAGTCCTGAAGATCCTTGAAGGGAAATGACTTAGGAATGGTTTCCTTCTGCAGTGGTATCAGAAACAGAATGGGAAGTGCTGAGAAAGCGGTATCACATTCTGACAACGTCTGATCAACCTGGCGATGAACAAACATGAGGGGATCAAAGGCAAGTCCAGGTGGCGAGTCCACCAAGCAGCACTTGGCGGGCTTCTTCAGACTTGCCCTGTGGCTGAAGCATCCATCCCCCTTCCTGCTTCAGCCCAATTCCTCGGGTCAGGATGTGAAGTGAAAGTTCCAACAGTACTCGTACACACTGGCGATTAAGCCCACTGAACAGTGGAGGATTTCCTTCCCAGTACACTGGCCACAGACATCACGATGACTTGGGGCCCGTTCACGCAAAAAGTTTCCTGTACATCAACACAACAAGCGGATGCCCTGGTGCTCTGGCTATGTTGTCACAGAGGGTATTCCTATGCATCTAGGAAAGTAATCTTGCGTAAAGTTGTCTATTGTTTAGCTGTACAAAAGCTGTTATTTGCAAGATATAATTACCATACATTCAGCAATTATACTGCTATCTGTGAACATTTTTAATAAAGCACAGCTCCTGTCCTGAAGCGGGATTGTAAAAGAATTCTTTCTCCTTGAGATATTTATTTTTCTCTGTGTGCCTTAACCACATGAACAGATTGCCTTATTTTTAAAGGATTTTTAATTTTGTTCTCCCTCTTCTGAACAACCTTCAAGACAACACTGGTATATGGAACATACACACTGTCTATTAATAGTGTGAAGCCTAGGAGTGTGAATTCTACTGTCAATCGACTCCTGCATTAATATTGAATTTGCAGGACAATTTTTCACTTGTAAGCAGGGTATATTTGATGTACAAATTGCTGAAGCAAAAGAGAACTTGAAAATGAAGAGTTTAGGGAGTTATGTTCCAAAAACAGAGCACCACATTAAAGTTATATCAACATATTTAAATATGAATAAGATCAGGTATTTGGAAGTTGTCTACACACACAAAGTGGCAAGAAAGACCCACTTCAATCAAGGAACGAGCAAAAAATGAGGCTACAAATGACACTCATACGCTACTTCATACAAGATGCACATCTTTTTCCCAACAGAGCCATCCTAACCTGAAATGAAAAGGCAGGCAGGCAACCCACTGCTTTCGAAGTCCTGCTTGCACCGGTTAGGACACGAGACATGAAAAGTTATTTTTCTTCTGGTGACGATTTTTTTTAAAAAACCCTCTGTTTCTGTTGTGTGGAGACAATTAACTACAACCTCTATAGGCTGGCATAGCTGCGAGGTCCAAACTGAGGCTTGTAACGAGAGTAAAAATGCTTTGTGTCCAGTGTAATGAAATATAATACAGCCCCCGCCCCCGCCCCCGCCCTGTTCCCAAAATGTTCTTTTTGGGAACTGCCACCAGGACTATACAGGTAAAACTTTCCAAGGGCATCCTTGGGGTGGGGTTCCTGGACAGACGTGTGCCTATGCCCCCCCACCCCACTCCATGCACTTCCTGCTCCATCCTTACCCAGTCTGGCCAGGAGATCTGGGGATTAGAACTGCTCTCCAAAATTATCTTTTGGTTGCTTCTCAGTCTGGAGTTAAATTGCACCGACAACTTAAAATTCTGAAGTGAGTAACTAAAATGTCATAGGTATCCCATGATGAATATGAGAGGAACTTCTGCCAATGGCTGAACCTGATTAACTAAGGGCCAGTAAGATTTGGCAGGCAATTTATTTTATTTTATTTATTTATTTAAAACATTTCTATGCCGCCCCTTTTGCCGAAGCCTCGGGGCGGCTCACAATTTAAACAAGCCTTGTAATTTATTATGTTCTATTTTATTTCAATGTATCTTATTGTGTTGTAAGCCGCCCCGAGGCTTCAGCAAGGGGCGGCATAGAAATGTAATAATAATAATAATAATAATTCCTCCACTGTGTATATGGAAAATTTATTCTCACATCACAGCTTAAGCCTCCATCTATTCCAGTTCCGTCTCTAGCTCACCTCCATACACTGGAACTCATTTGTGCTATGCATGTGCAGCAATTTAGTGTCTTGGTCTTCTAACCTGCAATTTTCACCCAGAAACATGGGAGCAAAATGGTTTGCAGTTGAGCAGAAAGATCTACGCTACGTGGAGCTTGTGTCTCTTACAGATTGCTAATGCACAGAGTTGTCATTCTGCAGCTTGCCTAAATCAAAGAAGGCAAAAAGCTCTTCTAATCCCAAATTGCAATCACAGAGCTTTTTCTCTTAAAATATGAACACTTTTGAAAGTCCAGCTTCATAGTTAATAAGCACTGATTCATCCATCATTCAGTTAGAATATGAACATGCATTCATGATTCACACATCCCTGCTGTATGTGGAGATATCAGAGGTGTTTCCTCTCTCCAGCATTATGTCTATATTTGAATGTTACATTGATTTTAATTACATGTTTCCTTATGTAATGATTTGAGGGTTATGGGTTTTCCTTTAAATGTTGGGAAGTTTCAGAAGCGCAAGGCAAGAAGGCAGAAAGTTATCGGTCAGACAGCAGTTAGCAGTCGGTTGAGATCACTCTGAGGTCAGTTTGCAGAATGTGAACAGGAAGCCTCCTCATGAGGATCCCAGACAGTGCTATGGAAAGCACTGAAGATTTGATGGGAAAGGGAAGGAAGTAGGATACTTAGAGGACATATTAATGACTAGGGAGAGTCAAAACCTAATATTGCCAAATGTGAGAGAGAGAAACTGACAGAAACTCGAGTGCAGAAGGGAAAGATTAAACTGAGATAAATAGAATAAAGGCCGGCCAACGGCCTTTTGGAAGAGAAAGAGGATCTTCGTGTGAGGAGTGTGAAGGGAAAGAGTGAGATATCTCAGTCAGATGTCGTTATTATGCATTGTTCTACTCTCTAAGGAAATACGCTTCCTGAACATTTTGAAACCCATGTGCCTCCTGTACAGGTAAGGTTCTATTTTGTTGATTGTTACCTCGGTGTCATAGGCTGTTTGAGTATCAGCATCTCATCCTCAGGACTACATAATCCAACAAAGAGCCTTATAGCTTAGGCACAATTTTGAGGGAGAGGTTCATTAAAAAGATTGGAATTAACTTCCTGGTGGCAGCATTTACATACAGAAAGGGAGGCGGGGGAGGGAAATTTCAAGAAGTTAAAGACACACCATACCCAACCAGAGTATAGGAGTGTGCTTGTGACAGCTTACGTCACCACTGGGACCAAAGCTGAATGGATTCTTTTCATCCCTATTCACTGCGGAAGATCTAAACAGAAGTTTTCAGGAAGGTGGTCTAAGGCAAATAATGGCAAGAAACCAGTTCATGCTTCATCTTACTAATTAAAAATGACTGAATTGTTGGCCCTACATGGTCGTCCTCTTAGAAATCTGGAAAAACTCCAATGTGAAATGGCAAAAGTCTTCTAGCAAAAGTATGGAACATGTCCCAGGGATCTGCCACTGGATCAGAAGACTGCAGAATGGCCAATGTAAGGCAATTCCGAAAAAAGTGATTCAAATTACCTTCAGGATAGACTGTGCCCATGTTATGCCTTGTGTCCTCTCTCTCCTCAACTCCGCCCACAAGGAGAACGGTGGCCTTCACTTGCATTTGTTAATAACCACAGACAGGTTGCCTTTACATCCAGGCTCAAGAAAAGTGTGAATTAGAAGCTGTGGCTTCTGCAAGAAGATACCTTCTTATTTTTTTTTTCCAGTATAGCATACAATGCCGTGCTCAGTTGTAGGGATAAAGGACAAAGAACCTTCCAAGTGCCTCCTTGAGACCTTATCAGAGGAGATGGTGGTGGACTGCAGAAGCCCCAGGCTCTTGGTAGCTCACATGCCCTTAGGTCCAAAAGTTGTCAGTTCCACCGTTAGGCAACAGCCCAGGGGTCTCAACACAGCACGCAAGAGGACTTCCAGAAGGAGCCACAAAATGCCCCCTTTTCAAGATCTTTTTTAAAGGAAAACCTTGGAAAATATTAGGGCAGCCTTCTTGCCAAGGCTTTCTGGCCAAACTCTTTCTCGCTATTTCTGCCCCCACCCCATACAGACTTTGCTATTCCCCACCTCCTGTTCACTGTTTCTGCCCCTCCTAGGATTAAGCCTCGTCCTTTTGCTACCCTTTGCCTTGCTGTTTACCCCTGCTTCGCAGCCTCTAGCACTCCTATTTCTCTCTCTCTTGCCCTGCTGTTTCTCCCTCCCTGTCAGCTTCTAGCCATATTTTCTTCCACCCACCCCCTTTAGCTCCCCTCTGACTAGTCAGCCACCCACAGCAGCCAGTAGAGGGTGGGCATTTCCTCTGTGGGAGCCATCTTGTGGTGGTGCCTTCAGCAGTTTCTGGGATTCCTGCATGCTTCCAGGGTCCAAAACGTCTGGGACCCCTTCAATCATCTATGAGAACACACGTTCCGGTTGTCAAGCGTGAGCTCACTTTCTGATATGAGGTAGGGCAACATTTTGAAGCCCTAACCATTTGACTCACTCAACACAGTACAGAGCTACAGATGCTTTGAAAATCAGGAAGGAAGGTAAGCCTGATCTAAGACTAGTAGCTAATGGGCCAGATCTTCGTGCATCCATTGTTATAACCACCCATTGAAGTGGTTTCAGAAGTGTTGGTCTGCAGTGTTTTGGAGTCTTTCATCTGTGACATTACGCTGAAATATATAATGTTATATATTATTCAGCAATGTAAAAATAATCATAGCATATTATAATCTAAAGATCGTTTCCTATCTGCAAATCAGGTGATTTGCTGAAGCAGATAATGACTTTGACAGAGTCTAAACTATTCAATGTCCATACTCATTTTGAACCCAAGTGAGCTTACTTTTATTAAAGATTAAAAGCAGCCACCGGTCTTTTTTCAGCTATTCAAGCATGACAAATCAGGCCCCCGTTAATTCCGCAAACTAAATTCTCAGTTCTTCAATGAACGGTACTCAAACTTAATAATGGCACTAAGTCATACGTTTCTGAATGTTTGAATTATTCAGGAATCAACAGGAAAGATGATCCAGAAAATACTAATTCATGATTTCAGCAATACTGAGGTGGAAGCAGGAAACGAGAGTAGGATTTAATAGGAAAGAAGAAGCAAGTGAACCATCAGTGATTCACTTTCCAAGAATCAATTGCAATTGTAAAATGCTGCCTCAAAATCTATTAACAGCAGGATGTAACCTTAATTTAGGAAGGGAAGAGGATGAAGTGATTTATTCGAAAAACATGAGGTTCTGTAGTGGTGGGACACCAGAGGAGAGGCGTAGGCTGCATTTTGACTGCAACTTTTGAGACGGGGAAGGAGTTCCAGGGCTCACCAGAGCGAAAGCAATTTCATGAGCACCAGTAAGAGCAGGGAACCATACGCAGAAAGCCAGAACTGGGAGAAAATTCTGACCACATACCTAAGTCAAGGAACCAGGAGCTTGCAGAAGAGATAAGGGAAGAAAGAGCCAGGAGACTAAAAAAACAGCACTGGGAGGCTTAGGAACATGGAGCACCCAAAGTGACCGTCCTCGTAAAAATAAGGCTTTTCCTGCTTCGTTCCATGGAGGCTGCTACAAGGTTTGGCTCAGTATGCCCAGGCTGTGGGTAATTTATGCCAGTGTGGCAGGACCAAGGAGACATATTTGAGAAGGAATCATCATAGCATGAGCTCTCGGAGAGTACCATGCCCGGAAGTGTGCATCTTTTCTTTTTAATTGCTTTGTTGCCATTAGAAGACACGACATGATGCAGAGCAATGTATCTTCATAGCTATGGCTTATTTACAGCGTTGGTTGGGACAGCTTAGTAAAAATAAATAAGTGATGATAAGTCACAAGTCTACGAGAGTTCTACCTTTCCCCCCGAAGGCAGCATGTCTGCAGGAAGGTCAGTGCAGTTTAATTTTTTGCTTATAGTTTGCCCAGAAGAGAGAAGGTGGCTAGTAAATTCTGCATCAAGGATTTTCACCACCGAGCTGGGAAATGCCATGCAACACCCTGTTCTGCTGTGACGCCCCCCTCCCCAAAACCACATTAACCTTCAACTGAAAAATTGATGCAATGTTGCCTTACATTTGCCAACCATTTTTCCTCTCTCTAGTATCCTTCTTTTTAGATGGTTCCACACATACTTAATCATACCAGACATAAGAAATGTACAAATATAAATCCAATTTCATTGACTCAAGGTTACCACTGCAAATACGAGGTCATCCTTACTTCTTTTGCTAACTCCTTATCCGTTTTACAATCTAATTATTGCTGTAACATATCTCCTTGTCATGTATATAAGGAGAACTCCTTTCCAAGCCTTGTATTTTCAATGCTCCACTGATAGTCATTACTACTAGCTCCTAAGTGGTTCTTTATTGACTCTCTTGTTTCGTATTAGGCAATGAAGTTATTTATAAATCAAATTAAACTGCTGGATTCTTCATGTTTGGATGGGCCTAACAATGCTGGATTCACACAGAACACAAAATTAATTATCAAAATATTAAAAAGAAAATAAGAAATTCCATGCTTAGAAATGTGAATACAGAGAGGCGGAAGCAGAATCAAAACAGGCCTTCTGTTAAAGCAAAGTGTCCCTTTTGATTTGGGAAAATTCAAACTCCTCCTTTGTACAAGATCAGGAATGCCAAGAAAACATCTCCAAAGTATGACTAATGCCACAATAATTCCTAAAGTTAGTTTCTACATGTCTGTGTGGAAGCTATTTTGGTTCGGAGTGTGCTGGCTGCAGGCCCCTTCCGATATTAACTGGCACTGCCGAGTTGGTTGTTGTTCCCATTTCGCCAAGTATAATTCTGTTTCGCACGGTTCAGATGACATTGCACAATGAAGACTTGCACGCTAACGTATCTGATGAATGAGCATGCAACTGTTACTCTACAGATGAGCCAATGGTACTGAAAGACGGACTGAAATGTTGCCACTTTGATCGCTACTTTACGTGGGGTGACAGAATGGACGGGCGAGTGAGCGAGCGAGTGGACATGTGTCCATACATGTGAAATGGAGGAAAAGGAATGTATGTTCCACTTCTGTCTGAGTCCACCGCCTTCCACCCCACAAAATTATCAAGCCAACTGGTTGCAAATGAGAGAAAGTCTCCGCCCCCTTGCAATTATACACATCCTTAGCCACTGAACAAAGCAAAGGAGTCAGGGCTGTTTCTGAGAGCCATCCAATAACAGGGTTGGTTCAAAGGAGAAAAAAGAGCCTAAGAAAGGGGTGGGGGGAATAAAAGATGCTGGAATGCTTTGTTGCATTAACAGCTCGCACGGCTTTCAGTTATCGTGCTTCTGATAAACCAGTAAAATACAGCAGTTTGTGCTTTCAATCAATATACCTACCTAAGCTGGGGGGAGGGGGAGGGGGAGGGGGAGGGAGAGAAGCCTGGGTTATTTCCACCTACCTGTGCTAGTGCGGTAGGTGCCTGTATGTGCTGGTTGAAGAGGGTCCCCCTGGCTCTGGCTGAGACTCCTCATAGGGGGCTTCTGATAAACTCTGTCTTCGTAAATAGGATCTATATGGTGCTCCGGAGACTGCAGTGCCCTTAACTCAGAGCCCAGGTGGCTATGTTGGCTGCTATAGGAAGCCCGGGATCCAGCTGCAAAAGAGCCAAGAAAGCAGCGTTAGGGAAAGGAGAACACACACCCGCAAGGACGCACGACCCTAGGGAGGGCGCAATTCTGTTGCAAGCCCCCAAATCTGGAGCTTACAGGTATCCAGCACAGAGAGAGAGGGCCCCAGAAGGGCATCGTTGCTCTTCCTGCTGTGCTTGATTGCTTTTATTTATTTAAAATAGTCGCATCCCACTGTTTACAGTGTCTCGGGGTGGCGATACAAGAGCTGGGACTTCTCAGAGGGGCATGAAGGAGGCCGGAGCGGCTGCAGGGCAAGGCATATTTGCGCCACTCCAGTCTCCTCCCAGCCTTGTCTCCTGAAATGCCCTCCTTAACATCTCTCTAAGGTTGCTTTCCTGACCTTGGGGACAGCTGGTTCCATCCTAGCTGGCTCCAAGGAGGAAGTGGCCGGAGTGCCAAGGTCAAGGTGCCATCTCTGGTTTCAGACCATCTTGCAGTCACTCAATGTCTAGGGGTGTCAGAGTCATGCCCCTCTGCACATTTTAGGAATTTAGGGGCCATTTGCCTTGCAAGCAAAAGAAATCACCTAACAGAAACAAGGTGCTTAAAACAATAAATGAATCCTTCGTTAAAGTACAAGAAGGAAAACACAACGAGGTACCTAGTTAGTCATAGCATCTGACCCAACCATCTGCTGCTGATGCACAATCCAGTCAACGCAAATGCAAAGAATAGTTTTCAGTGACGCCAGTTAAAAAAAATAAAATCTCATTTAAAAAAAAAACCCTCTTCTTTCAAATAGATTCACTTCACCCCAGGTTAGAAGAGGAAGGGGGGACCATAATTTGTCCCCTCAATTTGTATCAAAAACATAAATCAAATTACTACCACCAATTATTCCGTATTTTCATCAGAACCCATCTCGCTTTAAGCACGGCAAAACTGTGATTTGTCAGCCATGTTGTTGTGGACTGTGTAGACACCCAAATGCTGGGATTTCTTAACACTTAAATCCTCTGTGGGTGACTATATTAAACCTCTCTTTGAGAGATAATACAGGCAAACACAGAAATACTGGGTCGTATCCAATGCTTTTGAGGAGGAGACTGAGGTCCAGATGATGATCCTCCCAGAAGAAGGAAGACAGAGGTATGTTCACCAATTTCCCGGTTTCTCCTACAGCTTCTCACTCCACCTCCCACATTGTTCAAGAAGGTCCTCCAGTTTTCAGGCAGTGAGCTACACCCAGTAGAAGAACCTCATACATGGAGTCCTACCCACAAAAAGTCTAGCGTCAAAGCACTGAAGACGTCAAAAACTTCTAATGGGGCTACGGTAGGGAAGGAAGGCTGGTAGAAAAGCCAGTAGTGAACGTCTTCTGTTGAGGGAAAACCCATTTCTGCTAGACTTGACTATGTCCTGGCACCAATAAAATCTCTGGCCAACACAGCTGAGAAGAAACCCGTTTTCAGCAATTGTTCACTCTGCTCCAGAAATCCATAGGCTTCTTTTCAGCACAACACTGGGCCGTTTCTGTCTCCCCGGGTGCCTCTCAGCACAGTCCTGTTCTAGTCCCAGCTTTAGCTCCTGTTCCATCCCAGTGCTTGTCAAGTGCATCCTGCAGCATCTCATGCCAACATCATCCTTCAAAGACTTATAAATAGAACAAAATAGGAGTAGAGTTGGAAGGGGCCTATACGGCCATTGAGTCCAGCCCCCTGCTCCACTTCCAGATGGGGTCACCCCTCCAGCAGTAGGCCCGCACCTTTCTTGCTTAGCAATGGCGACTCAACACGCTGCCTTGCTGTATAGCTATGCAGCTGCAGTGTGATGGGAACTGAGAACTACCAGGACTGGATTTTGAGGAGAGGGAGACTATGCTCTTTAATGACGTATGGTTCACTTGCTACACATGGGGGTTTTATAGAGACATGCAAGAATTCAGATCTGCATTCAGTTACACAGCACACAATTTGAATACTAACAAATGCGTCACTTAATTCGGTGAATTTTATACACATCCCCAATATTAACATTTCAAAACCCTTGTCTCAAAAAGCTTCTTTCCCCCGCAGCCAGGTTCGGCAACACCCTTACTCGGTCCCTAGACCCTCACCCTGACCCTCCAACAGATGGCAATGCGCAGAAGCCGTTCACCTCAACAGACAGGCAAAGCATCATAAGAATCCTGCAGGCATGCAGCAGGTGTGCACAGCCTTTCTGTGCTGGGGAGGGGATCCTGTCCTTCCTGGAAAAAATGTGTGGATCCACAACACACACACACACACACACACCTGCAGAGCAAGAAGTCGTGTAGAGACAGGCTTTCTCCTCATCACAAACACAGCAATCTGCATCACCTCTCCAGCCCACCCCGCCGCCCAGCCCTCTGATGCTGAAGCTTGAGTTGGGGAAGAGGTGACTACCCTGTTCTTCAATGCCTCGCATGCCTTCTTCTCTCGCATGCCTTCTTCTCTCCCACAATCATCTTGCCACGTGCAGGCTTTATGCATGCAACTGCCCATGCTCAGCATACGATGCTGTGAGGCTGGGCTTCCTACATGGGAAGCTCCCGCACTCAATTAACATGCGAAGGACAAAACTAGGATTGGCCACTCTGGTGCATATACCTAGTGCCAGCAGGACTACAATCCGGACTACATCAGCATGGAAGTCATGAACAGCACCGGTGGGCGCCAACATCACTGGGTCACAATTTATTCCTAATTTATAGCCCACAGCAATGGCCTGATCATGATGAGGGCCGCTCACGTAAATCTTTGTCTCAACAGCTGCCAAGCCAGATAGCAGGTGCGACTTCTCTCTCCCTCTCTGCCTTAAATAAGCAGTGGGTTTCTTCCTGTCTAGTCTGGAATTGCTGCTAATGGCTCCATCAGGAAAAATGAGACTGCCCCAGTAGAAACCTGGCATTTTTATCTTTAGATAGATGTCGATATAGATATATAGAAGGCACTGATCTATCTGTCTATCTTTTGATCAATCCATAGGTTGATCGATGTCTCTGTCTCACGGCTCTAATATAGGTCTGAAGAGTCAAATTTAAATCAGACAACTCTACAAAAAACCCCTGAAAGAAATTATAAACAAAGTTGGGGACTCTCCCAAATCCTGTGTACCAGCATTCCAGAGAAAGGTGGCAAGTTAGAACAGGTCACCTGCATTGATTCCTCACAGAAGACAATGCAACCTTCCCCATCCACCGGCACCATTACTGTTCTGATTCCCAAGGTTCTGCTGATGTCCCAGGAAAAGAGTGTATCCAAAGGGGTTGCACAGCAAGCACCTGCAGATACAGCTGATAAATCAAGTCAGAGCCACAGAGAAGCCAAATTCTACTGATATCCTTTTTGTTCCTGGATCCCTGGCCAAATCTAATGCTTCCATAGCTTCCAAGTAGAGATTACCTGGTGATAAAATGGCATGAGATAGTGCAAGATTATTACTATTAAGGAGGGACAGAAACAAGGAGGCCTGCTGCAGCTTCCTGCCCAACCATCCCCCTCATCACTCCCACTAGAATCAAGTTGTTCTATCCAGGTAGGAACGCCATAAATAGGTGTATGGCATGAAGATGCTTGCTGTGGGAACAACTCATGCAGTCTGGGATCTGAATAATCGTCTGGGATTAAAAATGCATTAGTAACGCCTCTTAAAGAAAACCCGGCAGCGACCATAATCCCCTAAAATGCATCACTGCAGCAGATTGTGCAGCTTGCTCAAAGTAACAGTGAGATCCAACAGTGCCTCTGGTGAAATATGTAAATTTTGTTACATATCCCAGAACCCTCTGCAATGCACTGGCATTCTTTGGTACACAACACGATGTGGAAAAGTTTTCATGAAAGTAGAAAGCTGAAGCTCACTGGCTTGAGAGGGAGCAGACAAACTAGAAAGCATCTGCCACAGAGATACAGAGAAAGGACATGTCTTAAGGAGCTGGAAAATACATATTTCTTTTCATCAGAGCCCAAAACGTTTTGGCCCTGCTATTCTGAGGAGCCATCTTCAGCCTTAAAGTTGCCTTTTGAAGTTATCGCAGAAAGTATCTCTGTTAGGCAAGGGACTGCAGCTCTCCTATCCATAAGATAAACATTCTAGATATTGTAACAAAGTAGAAAGAAATAATCACAAGAAAGAGGTTGATTGTGTCCTTCACGCATGGACCTCTGTTAAACACTTTGTTCTTCCACTTCTTTTATTTTTTGTTTTCGTTTTTCCGCTTACAAATCTATTTTGTGCAAGTTTAGTATCTTACCCACATTCAGTGACAGCTGAACAGGAAAGGTATTTTCCTGCTGTCAAGAAGACGATTATCATTCCCTGTAGTGATGTGGATGTGGCACGTTTCAATTAGAGCAAGACAAACCAGGTGGAAGTTTTTCTGCTGCATTTGTCAGAAAGAGAGATAAATTTCTCTCTAAACAGGGCTACCAGAAGATGAGAATCTTTTACTGTAGCCAAAGGCTAAGCATAAAGACAGGTAAAAAGGATTAAAGCTGTGAGGTACTTATATTAATAAAGCTGTATCTGTTAAGACAATGATACTGCTTGACTTTCCCACATAGAACTACTTTCACAGTTATAATTTCTTGATGGCATTATTCAAGCAGATGATAGAATAGTGCTTGCAATATGTTGACACCCTGTGGAAGTAAAACATGAAAAAGTGTACTAAAACCCCAGAGGGCAAAAATTTGTTTGTATAGTAAACATTAAGGAGCAGATGGCTAAATTAAGCTCTAAGATGTGACAAGCCATATGGCAAAAACTGGTCTACACCTTGCATGTTGTCACCTTTTGGCCTCAAACCACCCCTAGTCCTGCATTAACCAAACGTTAATCAAATGGTCTGTGGCTTTGTGCTAAAAATACTGAATTTCAAATGCAAACCGAGAATGAACCCCCCCCCCTCTCTCTCTCTCACACACACACACACCCTTCTTCTGCTGTTTTCAGGAAATCCTATTTCAATTTTGCAAATGAGCCACTGTTACAAAGCTGACTTATTTGATTAGCTCCCAGCACAGTGAATTCTCTGCTGGTTTTGTGTTCCCGCCTTGAGCAGCAATGCTGAAAGCCTCTCCTCTCCTCTCCTCTCCATGCTGGGATGTATATAAAAGGCTTGAGCAGCTCTGCCCTACTTTCCAAGAAATAAGGGGATTCCCTTCCGTTATAGCTCCTGGTCAGCACAAAGACATGTCAGCATTAGCCGATCCATGAGCATTTCTTAGAATGAGGGCCTGAAAGGGCCATAAATCTCTGTCCTTCTTCACTTTTCCATTAAAAAAAGTTGCTCCTTTGGTGCAAAGGATGGGGCCTTTAATGCAGAAGCAGAAAGATAAAAAAGCACCTTGGATGTCTCCTGGTAGGACCTTAGCTCTGTTGCCTGATTTATGGAAAGTCAGGTGCTCTGTGTAACTGCACACTCAGCTGTTAACAGGCTGGGCTGCCATTGCTGCTTCTTTGCCCGTATTTGGTATACTCAGATACTATTCCCTTAATCCTTTTAGCTTTAAAGCCCTTGTGGACTCCAAATGAATTGTTGAATGGGACCAGAGTCAGCTGAGTAAGGAATTAAACACACAAATGGCAACCACCAAAGGGCTGTGGAGACAGGTCTCTCCAAAATCAGAAAAGGGTACAGAATGCGGGTTTGAGAGCTGCCCTTGGTAAAGTTGCTCAGCATTTTCCAGTGCCTCTGAAGGAAGTTCATACATCACTGGGCAATGATAGCACCCACCGGCTTCCTAAAAGATGTCGCTTTCTGTGCTGCTACAAAGCATTCTGATCAGACAAGTGAGATTCCGATCAGGAGAGCAGGGCTAGAGATCAGCCGATCCTTGAAAACACTGCCCAGTTTTAAAGGCACTGAGCAGGGAGGGCGATTGACTGCAGGGGGAAATATCCTGATGCATTCTTTAACCACAGCTTGTAGTGTGGAAAGCAGCAATCGGGACGTCTCCCAGCATGGGGGAAAAAAAAAACCCCCGGCTGGGTTTGCAAGTTATAACAACCCAGGACTTCTTTTAAACTCTGGGTTGTTGTGAATGCAGAATCATGCTGAAAAGATAAGCCAGAATTGGAATGTACAGTTAAACCTTGGCTTGATATTCCATTTGAGTTGGTTGTTCTCGTGCTCAGCACCAAGCCCTGCAACCGACAATATGCTGAGGAGACTGTGAACCCCTCTATTACAGCAGGACACACATGGGTTCATCACCCGAATCCACAGATCAGAGTCCTCAGTGAGCCCAAGCACAGACAAACTCTAAACCAAAAGGAGAAGGGCAAGTCTAGCGCCATGACCCACAACAAGGTTCTCAAGCATGGATTCGGCATACTGCCCATGCAGGAGTGTCTGGGATTCGTGACCTGTATCTACACATCTTTTATATCTATGCACCATCTCTGGGGAAGGTTGACGGGAGTTCTCCACTGGTCCATGCAGTCCTATGAGAAAACTTACCCTGAGGTTGACGAGGTGTTTTAATTTCTCAGCCACAGGAATTACCGGGGGACACACTCCCTTGGCCAAGACTGCCTTCTGGCCTCTGATCACTGGCGTTCCTCAGGCTGGGCATGACGGTGGCACTGCTAAGCAAGATGCAGCTGAGGAGGCATGGCTGCCTCTCACTGGCCACGATCTACCGGGAAACCAGCGGCAAATCCAAGCCTCTTGACCATCTCAAACCTGCCCAGTGCTAAAGTGGATTATCTCTGAACCAGACTATTCCCCGAGCATCAGGAGAAGTCATGGCAGTGGCTGAAAAACTGACAAACGATGGGATGAGTCATGTCGCAGCTTGTTGGGCTTTAGCATACTAGCCAAACCTGCATCTCACCTGCATGTTGACTTCCTGGTTTTTGAAATCAGTTCTATTTTCATGAGAGGTAGATAATGGATCACTAAAATGCCTTTGCCTTGACACAATTATTAAGGAACTTTAATGTGGGATTATTCTGCTGTTCTCTGTCCTCTCTCCCCACATAATTTGAAACTTAGCTGGAATACAGTGACCCGTTTGCACCAATATAATTTATCTGAAACTGCTGTGAAGATACAACA
Organism: Varanus komodoensis; assembly: GCF_004798865.1. Classification (NCBI taxonomy): domain Eukaryota; kingdom Metazoa; phylum Chordata; class Lepidosauria; order Squamata; family Varanidae; genus Varanus; species Varanus komodoensis. The sequence continues at coordinate 2,119,517 of NW_025335942.1, read as the reverse complement.
TTTTATGCATTGCTCGGATACACACATGCATGTTTTGTTAGAAGGTTAATCCCACATACCCATAAATTTCTTCTGAGGCAAGCTTGGAGGGAGACTGGGCTGCATGGCTACAATGAACGTTGCTTCAATCTCACTCAAGTCAACAAAACTGAAACAGCCTAATAATCCACTGGATTGAAACCACCGTTCATTCTGCTGCCATCTTCCTTTCCTTCCAGGTGTTTAAAGCCATAAAATTATTGTGTGGAAGCAACTACTTCTACCTCTTTGACTGGGTTCACCTGACACATAAAGCCAGGGAGGTTTAGCTCTGTCCAAGCCCAGAGCCCTCTACTCTGGGGCTTGGAAGCCACCTCAACAAGCCATGACTTGTGGTAGGATCTAAGGGTCACCTGTGTTCTTGCCAGGCTGTCCAAACCTGCATTTGCAAAGGTATGGATGATATAGTATTGCTACAGAGATACAAACACAGGAGACTGGGCTGATGCTATGCTTAGTCAACCGAACAGATGAGAAACTCGGCCCTAAAGTTTTATTATTAAAGGAGCCCCACAGTTCTACAAGAACAATCAATCTGCCAGAGAATGTCTGTTTTAGATTGAATGACACAGGTAGTTCTTTACTATGTATTCCCAACTGTCCTTCTCCAGAAATGCCATCTTTGCTGTTTGATGCTTAAAGAGAAATACGAACTACTTTGCACCCTCAGCTTCAAACACTTCCTTCTTTGCTTAGACAGCTCTTCAGAATTCCAAACACTTTTACTGCCTTTTAAGTTTCTGCTATGAAACAAATTCAAAACGAAACAAAAACTTCCAGAGAACAGACAATGCACCTATGTTCTCTGCCACGGATGTTTGGCAATGGCCCTCGCTGTGTTTGGAAGTAAAGCTCATAACCAAAGAATCAGTAAAGGGATAGAGGTGCAACCAGTTCCCAAAACATAGTAGGAGGCAGAGAGCTATAGCTACAGAGAAGGATGGGGAAAAAGGCAATTCCAACTCCTTTTTATCAAATCACATTTGAGCAAAATAAAGCCTCAGGCGCTCCCAGCTAACAAACATAGCCAGAGATGAGTGTTAAGAAGGCAGTAAGCAATGAGATCAGAATAAGCAGTTTATTACGAGGTGGTAAGCCCATTCTCCTCACTGATCTTTTAAACCGAGATTTTTTAAAATGAAAAGAAGAAGAGGAGTTGGAAACAACTGGATGGAGGCACCGATTTCTTAAAATGCAAATCACCATGTCTAACTTTCTTTTCATTAGATACGAACTCCGAGTGCTCAGGGTTAGCATGGTGTTACCAAGCAACAATGCCCGGCAACGGCGTGCAGTCTGGGGTGGTTAACCACTGCTCTGTGACTATTCCCAAATTCAAAACAAAATCATTTGGAACGGAAGCATCTTTACTGCTCTCAATGTTGTCTCAGTACTTTTCAGAACAAGAAAAGAAGGACTTTGTTTATAAGCTGGCACAGGAACGATAAAAGGAGCCAGTATAAGAAGAGGAGGAGGAGGAGGACTTTCAAATGTTTTCTTTGGGGTGGGAATCTCAAGAAGAGATAGCATCCCACAGTGGTCCTAGTACCTACAAGAAAAGGAGAAAATCTTTCCTTTGTTCTTTCTTCTTGAATTGCTGTACTGTCCAGCAGCCAAAGATTCTGTGGGTGGTACACAATGTGAAAATCATAAAACAGAACATGATAACATTTTTAAAAAGCAGAAAGTAAAGATGAACTAAAAGTATAAAGCAAACTAAAACCTAGCAGCAGTGCAGAGGTATGAATACAGTAACATATTTAAAGTGCCAGAAACTGAAAGACTGAATTCCCTGGGCAAAGATGAAGTTCTTCATCCAGCACCAAAAAGAGCACAGGTTGAGCCTCTCTGTTGTTCATTCAACAACCAGGGTGCCAAAGCAGAAAAGGCCCTCTTCTTGGCAGCTACCCAACTCATTTCCTTTGACTAGGGCTCCAGGAGTACGACCAATGAAGACAATCTTATGTGCACGCGCACACACACACACACACACACACACCCCAGGGGTGGGATCCTTTAGGTAGCCCAGCTCCAAACTATTTAGAATGAGCCCTGAAACAGATGGCAGTCCATGCAGAATATGTTTGCTACTACAGGGACAATCTCACTGCCTTATTTAGGACCAGTTGACGTTCCTAGAACTTTTTCACAGGCAGCCCACGGACTACACATTGCAGTAATCCAGGGAAGAGTTTACTAGAGCATAGATTACTAACTGCAGGAAGGCTATCTCTGTCTGGATAGGGATGTAGTTAGCGTATCCCTTAGTATAGATCACCTTGATAAAAGGTGCTCTAGGCCACCTGTGCCTTTTCTGAAAATGCTGGATCCAAGAGGAACCCCCAGACTAGAAGCCTGATTCTTCAGGGGGATTGCAGCCCCATTCCAGACAGTACCTCTGTCTTGTTTGGGCTGAGGCACAGTTTACTTGAACATAGAGACAATGAGCTGCCTTGCTAAATCAGGTGGCCTGCATCTCACGGACTTCAATGAAATCAAACTCACTCAAATACTACCAGGGTGGATTTGATCTAAATCAAACTGATTTAAATCATGATTAAAATCACTGGTCAGCAAGACTAGATTTATATCATGGTTTTCTACATAATGCGCATGCATGCCTGCCTTACCCGTAAGTAGAGGAACTTCATTAAAATATCCCCAAACCGGGTCTCTTTTGTGGCCTGCTGCCATTACACATTTTCTTATCCGGGGGGAAATAATATGATAACCTCAGGCCATACACAAAAAGATCCAAAGATTTGTAGAGGCGTCTGCTCAAAAGGTTTCATTTTTACTGCTTGCCCGTCCTTCCTCAAACTTAGCTTCTTGTGCAGATCTATTCCACTCCCAACAATCTTCTTCTATTCATTGAATTTTTTGAAACTTAGCACTGAAAAGGTAAGGGGTTGGCTCTGTGCACGTAGTTTGCAAAGGAACAATAGAATTCAGGTCTTTTTCTAAGCTCTGAATGTTTGGTGGCCGGTTTGCAGGGGACGGGGTATGAGGCGAGACCGAGGGAACTGGGTCTTGTCAGCCTGGAGAAGAGGAGACTCCGAGGGGATCTGTTGGCGACATACAGGTATGTGAGGGGGTGTCACACGGAGGAGGGCAGAGACCTGTTCTCCCCTGCAGAGGAAGGCAGGACACGCTGCAATGGAGCAAAACTCAGGGAACCCAGGTTCCATTTGGATGCCAGGAAGCACTTCCTGACAGTCAGGACCCCGAGGGTGTGGAATGGGCTTCCACGGGAGCTCGTTGACGCCCCATCGGTGAGGGTGTTTAAGGATAGGCTGGACGTCCACATGGTGGGCATGTCGTGAGTGGAGCCGGCTGGAGCTGGGGGTCAGACTAGATGGCCCGGGAGGCCCCTTCTGACTCACTCTGTTTCTATGTTTGCTGTGAAGAAGAGGCATGTGATCTCTGCAGACATAAATTCGCAGTGTTGAAAACTGTAAACCGAGCATCTGCGATTGTATCTTCTAGGTAAAAAAAGTTGCCCAATAATTTTACAAAAACCTCTGGAAGAGCAGGACATTGTGAATGGAGTAATGGAACTCATTTACCCAAAAATTCAACATTGCATGAATATACAGCCTCATGCTACATAACTAAAAACTAATCTTTCTTTCATGATGAATAACCTTTGGACTGTAACTTATCTTCAATAGAAAAGGAGCTTGAGATTTTTCTTCAAAATGCATTTAATTTAAATTAGAAAATCCAATTTAAATCTAAAAAATCCTATTTAAAATTTAAAAATCTATTTTTAAAATAATTGATTTTTATCCACCCTGCATGCAAGATGGCTGTCTCAAATATCACTGAATTCAGCACTATCTTCTTCCAGCAGCAGACTCACAGATGTCCCTGGGAACCTCACAAATAGTGCCCAACGGCCACAATCTTGCACTGTATGCTCCAGGAATCCAGCAATTTATTGGAAAGTTGCTAACCTACTGGATCCTGATCATCTGTTCCATATAGCACATCTTGGTTCTTGAGGTCAGTAGAAACATGCTCAAAGAATGTATGGCTTTCAAAACAGAGCATTGAACCCCTAAATGGTTATGTAAGCCGTCCTGAGGCTCTGTGAAAGGACAGCATACAAATATTCTAACTGAATGAATGATGCATCTGATTCCTGCTAGGCCTCTAGCAATGTTCTATTCTCAAGAGGCCCACATAACTGATGAGCGTGTCATAGTCACTGCAGAGCAGTCTGGCATGAAACGGTACCTCTTCCTACCTTCCTGTCTTTGGTCCCAAACTCACTGCTAGTGGCAATATTCTGTTTTCTAGAGAAGACAATAATGCCAGGGAAAGTCAAGGGCATGAGGAGATGAAGACCAAGTAGGAAAGCCACTGTCTGGAATTTACAAGATCTGGGCACAGCTGTGAAGGACAGCACATTCTGGAGGGCATCCATCCCTCCATAGGGTCTCCATAATAAAATGGTCATCACATACCTTCCAAGGCCTGGGTGTAGCAGGAAGCCTTGTCCTGGGGCCAAAAAATACACTGTTGGCTAGAGGAGGCCACAGACAGCACTACTGGAAGAAGTCCATCACTTTGCTGCCATTCTCTAAAATTCTTTTGGAGGATGCTTTCCAAGCAGATCCTTAAATACTGAATCTACGGTACAAGAGCCATTATTCCATGTCAGGTGCTCTATCCCAAGCCATATAAAGCTTTATAGGTCAAAAACGGCATTTGGAATTAGGCTCAAGTGTCAAAAGGGACACAGGGTTTTTTGGAGTTCCAGTTTCAATGTCCTGCAACTGCAGAGGCACCACTCTGAGGGCTGAGATCCACCCTGCTTTCCCTGCAGCCGGTGCAGAAATAACTCCTCCAAAACCCCCTTCTCCGAGGTTGGAGGTGCAGTTGGTGTGGTTCTTTCCACACTGGCTGGAAGAAGGGAAGGAAATCGGTGCTCCATTCCCCAGTTGTGAGGCCAGAATGATTTTCCAAGCTTGCAGCCTGGGAGCTGAGCAACCCTATTACCGATCTAGACACTTCCTGGAAGCCATAGGATTGTTCTACCTGGGTTGCTTCGACATCGGCTAAATTTCCAAACATGTGAATAGATTCTCTATGCCATGATACAGAAGAACTTTCACATTTTCTTGGCATTTTGGGTTTGGCTCTAAACAGTCCTGTGTTTCTGAACTTGTTCTAGTTACATGTGTAGCCAGTCAGTTAATGCTGTTCCAAGAAAAAACCTTCACATGATCAAACCACTGTAGCCTGTCCCACCACTTCTACCAGATGCCATGGAATGGCATCTGCTGCAGTTTTTTAAAGAAGTTCTCAGTTAGACTTCACTTCTAGGGAATGCTTCTTCACCTAGAGAACTCCTTGGCTACTGCCACTAGAATAAACCCTCCTCCGAAAAGACCCAACCACAACCTTTCAAAATGGACAAAGAATAAAATGGTCATCAAGAGGCATTATTTACAGGGAATGAAACGACAGTCTTCAAATAAGGCTGCACTTTTGTAAAGGTTCTTAAATTGATATGGTTCTTTACTATTGCTAAGTTGTGTCCTTCCCAGTGAAATAGATTCTCAGTAGCTTTTCCTCCAGATCAGATGCTCTAAGCTCTACCCCACAAGCAGGAAGAGGATTAGGGTCTTTCCATTCATCTGGCTTCTAGAATGATTCAAATATTTCAGGAACTACTTGCCAAAGTTCTTCTGGTCAGATATAGACACCCACAAAATGTTATTGATAAATTTGCTTTTTCCCTCTTGTGAGGAACCCAAAGCAGCTTACATAATTCTCCTCCATTCTATTTTCCATGTTATACATAATAAAACTTTAGGAACATATTGAGAAGGTTAGCACAATGTAAGCCACGCTATGTAGAAAACTATACTGGGTGGATTATAAGGCAGCCTACCCGTAATACACCTGATCCATCCAGCCTCCTCCTCCATCCTTGTTTCTCCCACAGTTATCCCGGGGGTCACCCCAGGAACACTTTGTGGGAGAGTATAACTGGAGGAGGAACGGGAGAGTGCCCAGAATTTCAGCCTATTCATAAGTGGGCTGGAGTGAGGCGGACCAGCCCTTCCCTGCATCCAACCAAGAGTGTTGGCCATGGCAGCGGCCTCTTCCTCACTTCTGGTGGCCTGAAACATGGAAGATGCAGTAACTGTCCAGCACCTCCAGTCCCATCTGCCTCCTTGCCCGAGCAATCTCCAGCTGTTACGCACACTGAAATAATGGAAAGGTTCACCTTGGGTGGTTGCATCTGATGCGCTGCTTTACAGATCGACTCGCCAACTATCTTAAAACCTTTCTACCAGCTTCTGAAAAGAAGAGACAAGGGTGCAGCACAACCCTGGTACTGGCAGTCTGGGGAGAAGAAGGGCAGCTATGCTGGGAAGGCATGAGCGTGCAGAAAAACAAGTGTCTATTTATTTAAAATATTTATATGCCACCTACTCTGCTCCACCTACGGCATCACTAGGCGGCTCACACTGCTCAAGTAACACATCCTAAAAACACAAGGTTAAAACTCCACAATAAAATTGCAAACAATAAAAGCCCAATTAATCTAACACAAATATAAAATTCCAAGAAATTAATAAACCCAGCAAGCCACAGTTACATCCATGGGAGGAAACCGGTATTTAAACATTTTTTAAAAAGGTAAGTCTTCACCTGGTGCTGAAATGAATACAGAGATGGTGCCAGGCAAATCTCCTTAGGGGGAGCATTCCAAATATGGGGGTGGGGTGGGGGAAAGCAGCTTGATACGCGGCTGTTCAAATCGGAGAAATTGTGAGTGAATGTCAAATTAGTACAACTATTTTTAGTTATCAGGATTTCCGGCCTACAGACACTAACTCTGGCAGCCTGACAGAGGAGACTCTGAATCAGTGAAACTCTTTTATGGCAAGGAAACTCATGGCAAAAGCTTGAGGGTTACGTGCTTCAGAAAACATATGGCTGATGAGTCATTGCCACAGGCAGAGTGACATGCTCATAAGACTGTACTTCTGACAACCATAGCTTTATGAGAGAACCATCACATGCTGGCTTTCTAGTCATCATCTCTGCAGCTTCTAACACAGGATGGAACAAAATGCAAAATCCATCTCGGACAATCAAAGACCAGGGTTCAAAGGAAGGACTCAAGCTGACCAATTTTGCACACCGTGTTGAACCTCAGTGTGACTTGAGTCCAGTCTTAATAAATCCACCCCCCCCCAAATTAAGATAAAAAATCATGTGATCAACAGCTAGGCCATGAAAGTTCCCACACACAGATCTTGATGCCCAAAGCATTGGGATTTCTACAATATAAACACCCAGGCACAAGAAAGTTGACAATTCTGAACTGACTCCTGCCCAGCAGGGCCTAAGAGTCTTTGTTAAGAAAAGCACACAGATCCAAGTCCATAAATATGCACAATCCATGGAAAGTATGACCATCTTTTCGGGCAGGGTCTTCACAAAATCAAAAGCTGCAAAGGGTGCAAGATAGGTAGAGGTACACACAGAGAGAAAGAGATCAAACTTGCTCAGGCCCAAGCAGTGATAGATCCAAACATAATAATGCAGGGTAAGGTGAAACCTTTTGAGCAGATGTCTCCACAAGTCTTTGATCTTTCTGTATACTGCCTGATGCTGATGATGATCATAATCATATTATTATTTCCTTGGAGGAGAAAATGTGTAATGGCAGCAGGCTATAAAAAAAGACCCAGTTTGGGAATATTTTAATAAATTTCCTCTATTTACGGGTAAGGCAGGCATGGGTGCACATTATGTAGAAAACCATGATTTAAATCTAGTCTTACTGACTTACTGAAATTTAAGTTGATTTGATTCAAATCAAATCCACCCTGCTTCCAGGGCCTCATCCAGCCAGGCTCCTGGTCAGCTACTAACTGAAACTAATAAATCCTGACAACAGTATTATTTTTATCCCTGTGTTAAAAGATGGAGACAACTTCAAGATTGTAAATAAATCTAAAATAAAGATGGAGTCTGTTGTTCCTCAGATCATTGACTAACAAGGAAAGGAAACATGAAATAACACTTTTACAAGTATAGTACCAAAAAGAAGATGAAACAAAAGTCTTTAGTTATAGTCTTAAAAGTCAGGCAATATTGTTGTGTGTGTTTTACGTGGATCATTTTACCGTCTATGTCTACACTAAACACTGGTGACATCCAATACCTTGTGGGACCCAGAGATCTTCCAACCAGTCTATACCAAGAGGTACCCCTACTCCTAACTCTCTTCCTGCAGGTGAGTACTTGGCAAGTACAACATGCTATGGAATTGGTATGGATGTAGCATCCTCAAGCATTGCAAATCATCAAGACTTCAGTATTCTTGGTAGTTTATTTGATCTTTTCTCCTTCAAGGGGTGGCTAGCTTTGGTGTTCCATCCCACCAAGCAACTTAAATTAAAAACAAACCGTTCAGTAGAGCCACTTGACAGTTCAAAGATGATCTCACAGGTTCTTGCTACCATCAGACTGTTAAAGCAAGTAAAAACTATTCTAGCCAAGGATTGTCTTCTAAATCTGAGCTGATTTTAACACTGCAACCTGCTGGAGCTTATACCCCACACCATTCTGTCTTGTTTGACTTGTTAAGTGTGTCCACAACTTCAGAATCCTCTTTTTGAAAGGGATTTTTTTAATCAGAGAAAAAGGTACAACTTTTGTGAAGCGTCTTTACCTTGCAAGCTGCAGTGTCTTGTTAGTAGTTGCACATTCAAAGGGGGGATGCCACCCCAAAGTATCCCCTTCAATCCAAGTGTTAAAAAAGAACCCAGATGCAAAATATCAAGTCTCAGTTACTTTTTCCCAGGGAATGTAAATGTAAAATGGTGCTTCTTGTGATATGAAGGCTTGTAACAACCAAACTGAGATGACATTGCTGATTTCTGTATCACTAAAACTGCAACCTATGTGGTTTTGCTGCTTTCTAGGAAAAGAGAAGCGTCATTGACTTTCAAGACCATTTGTAGGTTATAGAAGGAAACATTTTCTTTAGAGATCCACTAATTATCATCACAGTCATGCTAATGCTGGCTAATAGTTTGAACTGAGGCTTATATGGTTCATTTAAAAAATGATGATTGTAATCTGCTAGTCATTAGCTGTTTTGTTGTACTTCAGCACACAGAAGTGCATTAAAACAACAACAAAAACAGTAAACTAAAAACCATGCACCCTATATAATGCTGCCTGCAAGATAAGATCCTGCCACTATTTCAGGTCCCATCATTTCCAGCAGAAGATTTTAGGACATCTTTCTTCTTGCACTGAAGTAAGGCTTAGATCGAGGGTTCCCACCACACCAAAGACACTCAGAAAGTTAATCATACGGGTTACAGGATGAAATACAATTGTTTCCCCACTAATGGAACTGCTTCCATCAGCAGAACTCCAGAGCAGATTTTGAGTGCTCACCTGGGATTGCAGGGAAGATAAGAAAGTCCTGTTACACAAGTGAACATCTGCTGAGGAGTTGTTCATTTCTTCCCAGCATTATGTGATACAATTTGCTTGTGAATGAAATGGTAATCCTGACGGGTTCAGCACACGTGTTTGTGTTCAGATAATACACCTGTGCTCTGCGGCAGGTGCCATCTTAGATGAAGACGGTGCTTTGTATATGGCCGTTATTTTGGCTAACATTTATATCCCACCTTTTTTCTCTTGTACAGAACCCACGTTCGCTTACACGTCCTGCCCCCTCTCCATTTTTTTATCTCAACAACCCAGTACTTTTACCAACATATTTTTAAAAAGCCGCTACATAATTAACAGCTATTTAAAATGATAAGCAGTTGTTCAAACTGAAGATCTATTGAATAAACTGCTGCAGCCCTGATTTGAAGCATGTGACTTTGGAAGGTCATGCCATGTCCTTGGAGCATCAGAGACTGGTCTTTTCCACGCAGGGCACCAGGAACAGAAGAACATACAGAAGCAGTCTTTTTAGAGAGGAAATATTTGCATTCAGAGCAGATAATTTGGAAAATTCCTATTCAGTGCATTACTGGGGGGCTGACAGCTACCACAGGGCTAGCGATAGAAACATAGAGTCAGAAGGGGCCTCCTGGGCCATCTAGCTGGCTCCAGCTGGCTCCCCTCATGACATGCCCACCATGTGGACATCCAGCCTATCTTTGAGCACCCTCACCAATGGGGCCTCAATGACCTCCCATGGAAGCCCATTCCACACCCTCGGGGTCCCATCTGTCAGAAAGTGCTTCCTGGCATTTAAATGGAACCTTGGCTCCCTGAGCTTTGCTCCGTTGGAGCGCGTCCTGCCTTCCTCTGCAGTGGAGAACAGGTCTCTACCCACCTCCATGTGACATCCCCTCACATTCCTGTATGTTGCCAACAGATCCCCTCGGAGTCTCCTCTTCTCCAGGCTGACGAGACCCAGTTCCCTCAGTCTCGCCTCATATGGGCATCCCCTGCAAAACCGGCCACCAACCTTGTGGCCCTACGCTGCACTGACTCCAACCTGGCTATATCCTTTCTGTAATGAGGGGCCCAAAACTGAGCACAATACTCCAGTTGTGGGTGCATCAGAGTCGTGTAGAGTGATAGTAATATCTCTTTCCATCTAAAAGCTACACTTCTGGCTATGCAACCACGGGTGGCGTTCGCCCTCTTGACCACCGCATCACATGGCTGGCTCATGTTCAGCCTGCAGTCAACCAGCACCCCGAGGTCCCTTTCACATGTGCTGCTCTCCAGCCACTTGTCCCCTAAAGGAGTGGACTGCAGTGTCCTTATGCTGCTATCTGGGCCCTTACAGCCCGATCTCAAGCATTATTAAGTCCCACTGAGACAAATATAACTTCCACCCAAGTTTTCTTTTATAGAAATGGTTGTTGTTGCTTAGGGGAGCAATCCTATGAAAGTTTACACAGAAAAGGTCTAGAATCTCAGTACGGGGTGGGGTGGAGTTGCAGGCCCTGGCACTCTGAACTTGCACAAGATTGTGTCTTAAATTCTTTTTAAAAATTGCATGCTATTTTGTATTTTGTTGTACCTGTACTTTATCCTCCATTTTTATTATATGTATCTATGTTTTATGAACGGCTGTGAACTTCCCAGAGAGCTGCAGCTCTTGGGTGGTATAGAAATGAATGAATGAATGAATGAACCAGTTAAATGTGTTCAGGATCACTACTCACTGCACAGCACAAGCTGTTCTGCCGGCTGAGTGGCTCACAGAATTGCCCTGGCAGTCTGTAAAGAAAACCCCCAGAGAATGAACAATAATACTGACGTCTGTGTTCCAACATACCTTCCAGCAATGCTCTTAAGCCACTAAGGCTCCTCTTTCCTCGGATCTGTTGATTAAGAGGAAAAAAAGCTTTGCGTTCCCTTCCAGCCAAGTACCTGAAAACGCTCTCCTGACCAGGATGAATTAGTGGTCTTCTCAGTAAAGGATCTCCTAGCTGCTGCTCCTCTCCTATAAGCTTTGTTGTGAGTAGATTCTGTCAAAACCAAGCTGAGCAATCTTCAGCATTCCCTTCTGGCAGGATTTGGCCATTCCTTCTCCATGTGTCCCAACTTCCACTGGCTTCTTGACATTTAGCTGATTGCTACAATCACCTCTGCTTGTGGAAGCAGCTGATTATTGTCCACAGAACACGATGGGACCCTCCCCATTCTTGACAGATACGGTGGTACCTCGGCTCACGAACGCCTCAGTTCACGACCAAATCAGGTTGCGAACAGAAATTTCAGAAAAAATTTGCTGCAGGTTGCGAACTCCGCATCGGGTGATCACGATTGCGCCCATCTTCCCTGCACAGGCACAATCGTGGTAGTGCTCGGGGGAGGGGGGGAGATGGCTGTGATTGCACCCGTGTTCCCTGCCCAAGTGTGATGCGATCATGCCCATCTATGGCTGCAATTGTGGTTGTGCTGCGACGGGGGGGGGGGGGGAATGGCCGCGATCTTTGTTATTCTTTGTCACTTTGCTTTCAAATTTTTGTGATTAAAAAAAAAAAAATAGTTACAGAACGGATTAACCTTATTTACATTCAACCTTATGGGGAAATTTGACTTGGCTCATGACCGATTTGGGTCGCGACCAGAGTCCTGGAACGGATTAAGTTCGTGAGCCAAGGTACCACTGTACTGGTAAATCCTGTGAAAGGGCAGGCTGTACATCCCACAATTACCAAATGCTCCTAAACCGCTGGCTGAACTGAGCTCTTGCCTTCAGCTGTTCCAACAATATTCTGTTTAAGCATGGGAGGAGGAGGCCGATGGCTGTGAAAAGCTCACCTTGACAAAACACCCTTCTATACTCATATGGCAGTTTTGTCCAGGGACCTAAATGCTAAGAGTGAGATCAGTCCATGAGCTTGGATGTTTCTGCAGCTAATGGAGCGCTTCCCAAGTACAGGAGGGGAGGGAATACCAGGCCTGGGGGAACCCCAGGGAAGTACAAGGAAGACGACGCCTGTCATGGGCCCAGTGAGGACTGAGGATGCGGAGTGGGCACAGAATACTGTCTGCTGCGGATGGAGGAGGCAACAGGAATCCTGTGGGGACAGAGTGGAGTGGACAGACCAAGGGGTGACGGAGACTTTTAATTACTACTAAGAATGGATGCTGCTGCCTGTTGGCTTGAATCTGCTCATGCAAGGATATGGCCTTGCAACATGGACTCTGGATTTTTCACCTGATTTTTAAAAAGAAGAGACAGTGCACGTTCTACATTTGGAATGTGGATCCAGCAGAAAGTCGTGCACACGCATTCTGCCAAATACCAGGCGTGCTCTGGAGAGGCTCCCCATGGTGGTTCAGATTCCAATGATGAGACCGTATATGAAAGGGGTTAGGCCCCAGCTGCGATTCAAGGTCCTGAGACCCAACGGGGGATTCCAGTGGGGGAGTTTATCACAAGGGCAGATGGGGGACCAGTCTATCTGGCCTTGCTTTTCCAGAGCCCCACATCCTGGGGTGAGACAAAGATAGGTTTCTTAAAGAGAGCTTTGGGGAATGAATGGCAGAAAGGGTTCAACACTTCACTTTGGGTATGCTCAGAAGCTCACATGTAAGAAAGAAACACTGGTGAGACTGGCATTGCTCGGAGGAAGAAGCTCAGCTCACGACACGGACTGCCCTGCAGCCTTCAGACTATTTTTATGTAGCCACTAGTGTAACATCAGAAGGCGCGACATGTGCCACTTGGTCACAAGCAGCACAGGCTGCCTCTCCCAGAGCGACTTCTTCTAAGAAGACAGCTCCCTGCCCTGGTAAACGAATCAGCTACGCCAAGAAATTCTCTCCTGTTCTCCAGAGAAGAAGGCTGGGACATCCCCCGGCAAGTCCCTGGGAGGAAGTAGTCCCTTTAGCTGGTCTCTTGCAAACTGTGCCACTCTCCACCAAGCAAGCAGGAGCGACATAACTATTCTGAACTCCTTGTGCCGTCTGCATGCCATGGCAGCTCAGCCTGTGAATGAGCCACAGTGGGGAGGCTGTTCTAGGGGTGTGTGCGGAATCCACCTTGGGGGTGAGAATGTGTCCCCAGACCCCGGCCTGCATGCCAGAGTCCAAATTACACAGGCACCCGACCGGAACTGACCCCGTGGGATTGCCGGGTGCGCAAAATCCTTCTTAAGCACACATGACCTGCAGTCCCTTTGTTGTGTGTGGTGTGGAACAAGGTTTCTGGGTGCTGGGAAGTTGGGCCAGGGTTAAGGAAGGCACATGAGTGCTGGCCACTGAATCCTCTGGAAGCATTCCTGGGTCTAGTAAATGAAGCAGGTGGAACTAAGTGCCAGTGATTAGCTATTCAACTTCGCCAAGATGCAGCCAAACTGTTCTAGCCACTTGACTGGATGCATAATACAGAGCGCAGCCTCTCACTGCTCCAAAAGAAACCAAGATTTATGTTCCACTGTGCTCATTATTCTGAATTAAAAACAAAGAGTGGTACAAGATAAAGAAAATTATTATTAAGATGTTACCAAAAAGTGTTTTGTAACTAAAGGAAAAAAGTGTTTACTCCTGACAGTTGCATTTATAGTGAGAGCTGTAGATTTAAGTCTGGATGACGATTTAGTTCTCTCTGATCTATGCAGGGAATATAAATTATATAGCTATAATACATTTTCTTAACAATAAATCGATCTCTTAAGGGAATATGTATCCTTTTATCAGTACTTTGAGGCTAGATTCTTAGTTTCTCAGACAGGAATCCAACATCCTGAGTGAAATAAAGAATTTGATTTGTTTATCTTAAGCTCTGCTAAGATGACCCCTTTCACCAAGCTTTGTAAATTCCCCTTGAAAACTAGATTCAGGATTTAAAGGGACACTTGAGCCCTTGGGTATGACCAGTTGGCTCCCCACCCTCTTTAAATGAGAAACTCCTCTGACGTATTCACAGTCCGCCTTTGGCAGCCTCATGTTAAAGCAAAAAAGACAGACCCAGGGCCTCCTGGCTGAGAAATACCAGCAGAAAGCACAGAGCGGGAAAGGGGAGGCGCAGGCGACACAAAATTAAAACATGTTTTTAAAAGGCCTCAATTAATCTTTAGAGTAACTGTAAAGAGCATTTGCTGTAGAACGCTTGTGCAGTAAAACCAGTATACAATGCGAAGGTATATACAGGGTAGATATAAGACGAAGCTTGCAAACAAGATTCAGAGAGGAATCCTATTCATATCCATTACACTGGGTAAGACTTACTCCTAAGACAAGTGAGGGTGTAACTGCAGCCCAAGCCAATCCTTTTTTCCACATCTGGTGGTTCTGTACTGAAGCTAGTAAATTAGAAGTGCAAGGCAGCCTGCTACAATGTCTCCAATTTGACTGATGAGTAAAGCAAAGCATGTGCCTCGAAATCTGGAACCAAACCTTGCAGGCTTTGATGAAGGGTGACTTTTGCAGGATCCTCTTTGGAAAGCTCAAATAGTTCCTTTCAGACCAGAACAGTTGTGGAAAAGACGGGTGCTAATGCATCTTCTCTGGTTTATGACTGATCAGAAGTGTTCAACCAACTCAAGAAAATTCTGAGTTCAGCTCCAATATTTATCAGGAATCCACGCTTAATCCTGACCCTGCTTTTGGGTGGCTAATAAATAATAAGACATTACATTTTATACTGAAATATGCTGTGACTACCGTATTTTTCGCTCTATAAGATGCACTTGCCCCGCCCCCCCCAAAAGTAAGGGGAAATGTCTGTGTGTCTTATAGAGCGAATGTGTGTGTGCCCGACTCCTGGGATGCTGCCAGCCACCTGCACCACGTGGCACCACCTGGCCAGCACACGCTCGGCGCGCCCTGCTCCGCCCCTTCCTCCGGCGCAGGTGAGAGCTGTTAATCACAGGTTGGTGTGTGTTTTCAAATGGCAACCCGTCTTTTAATGAAGCCCATGGGGAAGTGATGGGGAATGTGCCTGTGATTATCAGGAAGCTTTCCATGGATCAATCTGTTAGTTGATCAGACACATTTTTTTTAGGATCAGTGGATATTTGAACAGCATTACTTTCGTGTATGAAGTTTATTCTTCAAAGGCTACTTAGTCCACTGTGTGTTTGATTTACTGTACAATATCTCACTTTTTGTCAGAAGTTTTTTTCTATTATTTACTAGTAGGGCAGCGTGGATATTACTGGCTTTTTTAGATTTGTTATTGAATTGTCTGCAGCAGCTCTTGTATAACTGGTGTAGATTGTGGATTCCTTCAATAATTCCACTACTGACTAAGAAAGTGATGTCAGTGATTGTGAGCAACAGAGCTTCATAAATTCTGACTCTAGTGATGATGAGTTCTATGGGTTCAACAAAAACTAGAAGAGTTCTCGAACTTTAAAGTCTCTCTTTTGTTAATGACAGTGATGATGGTTCTTAATGCCACTGTTGACTGCTGTTCACTTTACAAGGTTGAAATACGGTTTTACTGTATTCTGTTATAGTTTATTAAATAGTTTAGTAAACCATTTGATTCAGAATTTTTTTTCTTGTTTTCCTCCTCTAAAAACTAGGTGCGTCTTATGGAGCAAAAAATACAGTATTCCTTTTTGTACATCACATGATTTGTTATGGTGTACCACAACCTTTTAAATATTTTAAAAATAGAAATTACATGTGATCAGGCAGATCATGTTGTAAGGATAAATGTCTTGTTGTTGATCAGCCTCTTTTGTAGGATGCAGTCCGTCCCAGAAGTATCCACCTCTGTTTCACTTTCCCCACATTTTGCTGTGACACAACCTGGAACTGAAATGGATTTGATCGGCATTCTTACCACTCGATGTACCCAGATACTCAACACTGTGGAAGTGCAGAGTATTTTCTCTTGTGACATAAAAGATAAACAAACAAACAGAGAGTTTGTTGCATACACCCTCCTCCATCAACACTTGGTTGTGCACCTTTGACGGCAATTACAGCTGTGAGCCGTCTTTGGCAAGCCTCCTCCAGCTCTGTGCCTCTGGAAACAGCAATGTCTGTCCATTCCTCCTGGCCAAATTGCTCCATCTCATTCAGGCTGGATTGGGACTATTGGCTAAATGCTTCAATTGGGCCTCATCAGACCAGATCTTTTCCCACGTTACTACGTTTCTCACATGCCTTTTTTGAGATGGGTTTGTTTCAGCAAAACAAACCCATCTTCTGACCACTCTTTCATACAGTCCAACTTAGTGGAGTGTCCAGATGACGGCTGGGCCTTGGCCCACTTCCTCCATCTCTCTGGCCCCTCTAGAGTTACTATTGGCCTCTTGCCTGCTTCTCTGATTAATAATCCTCCTTAGTTTTGATGGGTGGCGGAGTTACACTTGACATGCTATCCTTTGCATTTTGTAATAATGCATTTAACAGTGCTTCAGAGGATGTCTTTTTTTAAATAACCCAGCCCTGAATGATTGCTGCACACAGCTTTATCCCAGATTTATTTTGTTCGCTCATTGGCCATTTTGAGGCTGTTCATTTATCTATGCTCTCCAATGCATTCCAGGGCCTTCTAGAAATACGTCCATTTAATCGAAAATCATGCAGCACTGGAACTGCACAAAGGTGGACTCCATTTGACTATAGTGTGTGACAGGCAGAATTGCTTCAGAGACTCTTTGGGTCTGACAAAGCAAAGGGGCTGAAAACATCCGCAACTTGCACGTGTCCACTTGTTTCTGTTTGCTTAAGTTTTGTGTAAATAAAAAATATTTTGCACCATCGCAGTGCTGAGTATCTTGTCCACATCAAGTGGTAAGGATCCCAATTCAATCCATTTCAGTCCCAGGTTGTAATGCAACCAAATGTGAAAAAGGCACTGTAGGTTGTCTTGATATACTTCTGCCCTTCCCACATAGTTACCCAACAACACATACAAAGGCAGAATTAGTGGAATAGCTTGGAGTGGGAGAATGGAGAGTGAACAAGAGAGATGACGACTTAAGAAACCACCAGAAATTGGCATACCATGTGGTTTGGCTCTTCTTTCCTAGTAGACTTAAATACTCAGAGCACTGGCAATTCCTAACTTAGAGATACTCCAAAAAGATGAGTTGGATTAAAAGAACTCTGAGTTGCTACTGCTTCCCGAGAACTAAATTCAGGTGGTTTCCACGAGAGAATGCCATTTGGATTTAGTTTTACCTTCCTTGTGCAACTCTCAAGCATGAAGTTGGAAGGCAGACGATTCCTTCCACAAGGAGGAGTGCACCCCTGGAAAGAACCCATGAATCAGACTCCTAAAAACTGTGAGATTTCTTTAGAACAGAGCTCTGTGGAACTATTTCTGTCTTTACTTCTGAGCCAATTTCCCCCATCTGTGCGTCACCCACAAATCTGATTAAATTCTGCTCCTTGGCTAAAAGCAGAACTCTTCTCTAATCAGAATAAAGTCACCCTATATTTGCTTTTCAAATCTCTGCCTTAATATGGGGAAGGCAAATTCTAGCTTTAATTGAAGTGATCCATCAGCAGGAGAGAGAAAATCAAGTCTACATGACTTCACGCAGAAGCTCAACAAGGGGTTAGCCTCCTAGGAGCAGTGCTACCTAAATATTATTAACAGGAGCCGACATGCTGCCAAGGCCATATTGCAAACTATCACAGATGCCTCTGTCCAGGAAGAGAGACTGCACTACTTCTCCAGCCTATCCTGCAATAATATGAACAATTTCAAAAAGATGGACTGCGTTAGTAAAATAAGTGCATCGGATTTTACATGCTACCTG
This sequence comes from Varanus komodoensis, assembly GCF_004798865.1. Lineage (NCBI taxonomy): Eukaryota > Metazoa > Chordata > Lepidosauria > Squamata > Varanidae > Varanus > Varanus komodoensis. The sequence goes on along the minus strand of NW_025335942.1, from coordinate 2,101,275 downwards.
TTTTGAGGAAGGTATTTTCCACTGATACTTGTGCCAGCTTTTTTGAAAGGGTTGCTGCTAGCAGAAAGTCTTTTTTTTCACAACTGCAGGAGAGGTAGAATATCAAAAGCAGTCCCTTTTCCCAGCAAGAAGACAAACAGAACTTTGGGGGTGCGGGTGTGGGAAGCATCACCTGTTAATTGGTCACCTATTTTGCAAATGTTAAAAATGCCTGACAGGGAGAGGGGAGTGCCAATTCTGCTTGGAGTTCCTTTCATACTAGTGTAAAAAGAAAAATAAATGTTAAGGAAATTTGTAGAAACTGTGTCTGGAATCATCAACATAACACAGTTGCTGTAATTTTTCAGCAGAAAAACCAGACATTATTCTTCCTGTTCATGAATCATATACAAGTCTGGTCTAACAATTAACAGTAAACATCAAAAACAAGAGGTCTGCTTGTTATTCTTTGTGACTTCTGCTTGGCTGCTATGGCTGCTCTCTGCTCTTTAGGATGAGTTTGTGCAATGCATTTCAGTGCACAGAAATGGGAAGGGGACAAACTGAACACCAAGAAGTATCAGTGCATTAATCCTGCAAACATTGGCCAAACCTTTTAGTCTTGCACGCACAAAGCTCCATTAATAAACACATGCTGAAAAACATAGTAAATGCCACCTACACACTCAGATAGCAGTTGCTCACAAGCAGCTGTTGAATAAAGACGTATCCCTCACCTGTGACATAATGAGAAAGGACCACCAGGTGTAGCTGGTAGGGGTTAGTCTCTTCCAGCACCAACGCAGACATGAAGGCCCAGGGTTACCACGTTCTACTGGCGTTCTCCCTCTCTAGGCTCCCTGTCCATTCCAACATCAATCATAAGTCCCTATACCAGGTGTCGGGTATGCAGAAAAGATTAGGAATCGTGCTGGTATACTGCCTACCCCACTGCCCATTCCCTGCCCACCTGAGCAGATGCAAGGAGGCTCAGATTGAGTGTTGCTAACCCCTAAGATGGCAGTCCATGGTTTGCAACTTGCACGCCAGGGTGGCCAGATATGGATCAGAGAGTGGCCTGGTTTGTTTTCACTGAATCATTTTCACGTGCCGCAGTGCAAGAATGTGAGCATGTTGCTAGGTGGGGTCTGGTGGATCATCTATGTGCTTGCCCTTGTCTTTCCTGGTTTGCTACAGTCAGGGTGGATTTGATTTAAATCACTGGTCAGTAAGACCAGATTAAGATCATGGTTTTGCCTGCCTTACCTGTAAGAAGAGGAACTTCATTAAAATATTCCCAGACTGGGTCTCTTTTAAGGCCCTGCTGCCATTACATGTTTTATCCCCCATGGAAAGAATAATATGAAAAACCTCAGGCCATACGCAAAAAAGATCCAAAGATTTGGGGAGTATCCTGCTGAACAAGGTTTCACCGTCATTCTTCCTGCCTGCCCCTCCTTCCTCACACTTGGCTGCTTGTGCCGATCTTCTCCACTCCCAACAAGCTTCTTTGTTCATTGGACTTTTTGAAACTTAGTGCTTAAGAAGTAAGGGGCTGATTCTGTGTACACGGATTTGCAAAGGAACAATGGGATTAGCATCTTTTCCTCAACTCCGTATGTTTATTTTATAACATTTTTGCTGTGAAGGGAAGTCATGTGTCCGCAGACACACATTCACCGTTTTGAGAACTGCAAACCAAGCATCTGTGATCTTATCTTCCAGGCAGAAAAACTGTCCAATCACCTTACAGAAACTTCTGGAAGAAGATGACATTGTGAACAGATTAATGGAACTCATTCTTTAAACTTTAAACATTGCATGAATATACAGCCTCATGCTACATAATCAGAATTGAATCCTAATTTCATGAGGAATAACCTTTGGACTATAATGTATCTTAAATAGATACATTAGATATATTTTTCTTCAAAAACATTTTATTAAAAAAACTGCTTTAAATTTTAAAATCCAATTTAAATTTATTTTTTCCCAAAACTTTTATCCATCCTGCTTAACATCTGTCAATAAGCAGAGATCTTATGAACGGAAGAGGCTCTGTTCAGAATTTTGTAACAGAACTAAAACCCTGAATACCATAGAAACTGAGGCAGAGGGTCATCTTGAAACGAAAGTCATCATAACCACTGGAGAAATCCAGGTGAGATATTTAGGTAATTATAATTAGAGATGTTGTCAAGGTTGGTAATTATCTGGTTCAGTGCATGAATCCTCATCTCTATTATGAATTAGGTTTCTTTTCCACCAGATGCTCTTCCCCAGTTTGAGATGTAAAATGGGATTTGGCATGTGCAGGCTCAGTTTGCAGAACCCAAGGGTGCTTCACGAGCCACAGCGGACTCTGCTTGGTTTATTAATTGCATCAGCTGCCAGCAACACACCTGCCAGGTCTGCACATGACAAGGTGCACCTGCGGAGGGCAGCCTACGCTGGCTGGTTAGCAAGCCATGGTGGCAGATTGCACATCTGTGCATGTGTGAACCTTGCTTGTCACAGAGTTAGCATCCGGGCAAAAGCTCTTCCTCCTCCTCCTTAAATATCCCCCGTTTTGTCCTCTCAAGGAACTCGGAGTGGCTTACATAAACCTCCTCCACTCAGTCCTATCCTTCCAACAACCACCCTGTGAGGTAGGCTGGCTGAGAGGCTGTGACTGGCCCAAGGTCACCCAGTTGGCTCCATGGCTGCGCACAGTCTAGAACCTGCATCGCCTGAGCCCCAGTCCCGCGCTCGTAACCTCTGCACCACACGGGCTCTCCATGCTCCTCTCTGCTTCCTTCAGCTCACACTGGTCAATGTGGTACACAGGAAGAGACCACCCAATCAAACATTCTTCTGTTTGGTGAGTATCTTCTATCTGACGCAATTTCTGTAAATATTTCTTGCAAACCTTGAGTGGAGGTGCTGCCCTCACCCAGATCTAAAATATCCTCTTTCTCCCAGCTGCATTCCTTTGGGTGGGCAACTACTCTTCTCCACCTGGCCTGATATCAAGAACCAAACTTTGGGTAACCTCGTAACAGGGTTTAATTCATGCCATATGAAACAACAGTCCTCCTTAGCTTGTATAGAGTATCTTTCTCCCACCACTGAAAACCAGAAGCAGCTTGCAAGTGTTTCTTGACAACGCTCTGACATCCAGGCATTACTGAGCACATCTCTTTGGTGCAACAGCCAAGATTTAGAAAACATAAGATGAGATCTACTGCATTTTTTAATGGTTGGGTAACATCCTGGTCCTAAACCAGGTTTATTGTTGATGGGTCTGACACTAACAGCAAGTATGCTTATGCTAATTGCTGAAAGCTAATGACACCTGAAAATGATGATTGCTGCAATTAATACTTGGACATCTTCTACCAAATATACCAAGATCTACAGACTTGCAGAAGTAGGTCTACAACTCCAAGTAGTCTTTGTATTTGTGTTCTTTGAACAGCGGTACCCAACAAACTAAATGGTAAAAGACTCCTGAAATCAAGAGCCACTACAAAGAAGTTTGCAATAGAAAGGTGGGAGATGGATAGAAAGGAAAGAAATATCTTTAAGTAAGCATAAGCTCTTGGACTTGGTTAAAATCACTTTTTGGAACCTGGCCAAGCAGCTCAAAGGCAGACATGTGATGCTGAAAAGTTTGTTGCTTGAAATCCACTTTAAAATACACAATATTCACAAATGATTCACAAAATGGGAACAGGAGACAGAATAAAGGGCTCTTTTACAGAATAGTAAAATTAGGATTAAGTATATTTTACAGCTCAATTTTGCTCAACCTAAAGCAGTCTCAGTTATAAAAAACATAATCCAGCAATATCAAACCCTCTGAAAGCTAGCTCTAGCCCAGATCTCAGGAAATATTTATTGGAAGGCATATCATGACTACACATATTTCCAAAGCTTAAAAAAGCTCCATATTAAAGAAAAGGCTTTACAAAAGGAATACTTTGAAGTCTGTTGTTGATACATTTTTGAAGTCAACACTATTATTGCAGCAAACAAATCAGGAAGATGTGAAAACAAAACCTCTAGTATTAGTTTTAAGAAATGGAAGAGGCGGTCCTGCTAAAGGCAGACAAGAAGGGATCCGTAAAGATCATGGGAGGACGGAAGGATAAACTGTGCGGTGCAAGTCGGCGGGGCGTTCCCATGGGATGCAGCAAATGGGGCGTGCCAGGCGCACGTGTGCCCTTGCACACTTGTCTTCGTGGTCACCAGGTCTCCTGCTCCTCCCAGCTGTTTCGATATTACAAATGACCGTACAAGAGTGCAGGTTGCTTCACAGCAAAGGGAGGGTCTGCATTTCCTCCGATTCATTCTCTCTCTCTCTCTCTCTCTCTCTCTCTCTCTCTCTCTCTCTCTCTCTCACACACACACACACACACACACACACACACACAGAGTTCAGAAATACTCTTAAGAAGAGAAAATTCCCTTTCCTCTGCAGCACATTGAAGCATCAATCAATATAAAGTGGGGCAAAAAGGGACGCCCATTATGGCTTGTAAGGCGAGGAGGTGGCCATAGAGGAATGCAGGGAAAACCAATGGGGCAGTCAAACCGAAAGGAAAGATGGCCAGCAAGGAGTGCAGGAGCCGCACGGCAGCAGATGCTCAGGCAGTCAACTTGTCCTCTGTGACCAGCCACGTCTCCACGGAGGTGCAGTAGCCGCACCTGCGACCAGCCACACCTCCAGGTGCAGCAGCGCCCACGTCAGTTTCTCGAATGGCCAGATGTGCCCACAGGCGGAAACAGGTTGCCCTTCCCTGGGACACTGCATTGGACTCGTGGTGGGTGGGCTTGGCGTCCCTGCAGCTCCCTGGATGGACTGGAGAATCACTCTGCCAGTCTCTCGATGGCTATGAGGATAGAGTGAGAACCCCATGCAAGCAACACCTGGAGAAGGAACGGGTGTCAAACGGTACAGAGATTTCTTCAGCAGGAACCAGTTCAATGGAGCAATCGTGGTTTAACACACCACTCTTTACGGAGTTGCAAATGGACGTGAGGTCGGGGCACCCCGCACCTCCATCTTTCACGCACCGTCCTCAGCATTTGGATCCCAACATGGGCCATCATTATGTCAGAACAAAGAGATGCGGTTTAAAGTTGGCTTAATAAATGGGTCAGAAACCACTTCTTGATCTTGCATTCATACCCCAGTTAGTAAACAGACATTAAACCACAGTTCCCTGGGTTGTATCCAACGTTAGTGCTAGAGCAAACAGAGTCACTGAAAGGAATGTGACTAGCATTGGCTACAGCCCCACTTCCAATGTATCAGGAAGCTGCCCTTTATAAAGGCCAGGCCAGAAACGCCAAACCAGTCCTTCAAGAGTGAAGAGAGACATTTTTCTCCTTCTGTAATACTAGAAGTTGGAATCATCCCATGAAGCTAACTGGTGGAAGGTTTAAGACAGATCAAAGGAAATACATCTTCACAGAATATGCAGTGAAACTAAGGAATCTGCTGCCATGGGAAGTGGTGACGGCTGCTAACTGGGGTGGTATTAAAGGGGGACTGGACGGACTCACGGAGGAGGAGGAGGAGGAGGAGGAGGAGGAGGCAGCTATCTGTCTCTACTGGCCTTGCTGGCTATGGGCTACCTCCTTTACCAGAGGTGGCCTGCCTGCGTACCCCAGCTGCTGAGGAGCTTGGGCAGGTGGAGGTCTTGCACCCATCCTGCTGGAAAGATCCAGTGGGCAGCTGGTTTGCCACCATGTGCACAGAGTTCTGGACCGGATGGACTATTGATCCGATCCAGCATGACCTTTTTTATGTTCTTAAAGGATGCACAGACATGGTGTTCATTCCTAGCTCAAAAAAATATGAATTATCAAGCCACAGACGAACCAGCAAACACAGGACAAGTAAAGCACGTGCTGCTATAGAATGGATGCAGTTTTTGTTGATACTGGTGAAGTCCTCACTATGAATATGCATTCCTGAATTTAATCCCTAACTTCCACCGGATTTGTTCAGTTATCAGTTCAGACACAAAACCAGGAAATATTGGGTCATCATAAAGAGCTGTGCCAAAGAACATTTAATTTCTTCCGTATAGAGCAAGCGCATTCCAAACAGTTCCAACAACAGTGACACAAAGTCTATGCAAATCACATGCATCACTCCTGTAAGCAAATCTCATTAAATGACAAACCCAGAAGAGTGTGTTTTCTTAGTGTCTAAAATCCTCAGGCATTGTAGTGGTGCTAAGTTTTGTTACCGACTTCAGAGGGGTTTGGGTGTGTGTGTGTGGGGGCGGGGGGGGGGGGAGGAACAGAGATCTAATTCTTCATATTAAAAGCAACACTAGCAGCCTTTTCAAAGGTGAACTGTGCAAAACCCTCTTTCTATTTGTTAAAGGCAACTTGACTTCTCTTTCAATACTCCCCTTAAAGGCATCCTCCCCTTGCCCCTTTAAGCTCCTGCACCATGATTCCAAAGAGTTTAATTGAAGAGATCTGGCAGTGTTTTCTATTTAACAAAGACATCCTTTGATTCAACAGTTCATTAGTCAGTGGAGTTAAATAAGTGCTAAGAAACAAAAAACAAAGACCTGCTCAGTTTTCCTCTCTTGAGATGTCATAATCTATCACCAACAGACAAGACCTGAATCTTTAACATGGATATATAAAGTAGAAAAACACCTTTGACAAACAAAGAAGCCAAACAAAACAAACAAAAATGCCTATTTATCTTCTCCTTTCTTAGAACGTAACTTTCTTGGGGCTGCTGTCACCTTCAGTTCCCCCTCTCTTCTCAAACTGTACAACTAGGATTTCAGTGTTTCCAATTCCTTTAGAAACAACTGGTTTATAATTTAAATCATTGCTATTTTTTAAACTCAGGTTATGAGTAAAGGACATGGTAAGGTTAGGAGAACAGAAAAAAAAGATTAAACAAGATGTTGCAGTCACTCAGAGCACTGTTACTAACTCGCAGAAGAATTCTAATTGCGCTTAAGTCAATGATAACAGGGGTAACAGGACTGTTTTGCACAGAAAATTTGCTGCTCACTATTCAAGCAAGTCACAGCCAAAGCCAGTTCTCTGATTACGCACAGGGTTCAAAGCACCTAAGAATGTACACTGGGATTAATGGACGAGCACTGCATCTTTTGTTAATTCTGTCCTTTACCTAAAAGTGTACAGTGTACAGGATCCCATCTGCAGAATATCTGAAATCACGCCCACTGAATGCAGAGGATGGAGGACATCTGCTGATGAACATCTCCGAGAGGAAAACAGGGTGCTGCTTCAGCCTTCAGCAGGAGGAATACCCTGGTCACAGCAAAGATTTCTTTGAAACAACTACTTACACAAAGGCGCTTAAACAGTTGTTTCAAAATAACACGTTCTTATTTCACTTTTGGGTCACAATTTATTCCATACCTTTAGCCAACTTAAGAGAGTACTTCCCGCCCCTAATTCCAACCAAAGGCGAAGTGGAAAGCTGGACGACTTTCCATTAGTTGCAGTAAATAGCATCTGTAAGTCAGCCTGAGGCCTTTTCCCTGAGCAAATTCCATCGGGGCCAGCCAATCTGCAGCTGGCAGAATTAAGAGAGGAGACAGTGAGCGCCCATTAATCAGCCTACCTGGACCCGAGCATCCTTCAGTTCCTCCAGTATCAATCACACTCTATCCTTCCTGTGAGAAAAATGCCCCAAACTGGGTTGTGGCATTTCCTGCTTATCAAAGAGAGACAAGGTGTTTTAAGAAAATCTAGTCTGTATTTTCCCATTTATCTCAATGGAGTAGTCGAGTTAGCCAATATCTCTCTCTGAGAAAAATAAAAATGCTCATACCAGGCAGGTAAAAACCCAGTCACAACAGTTCATTCCATCGACCTAGCTCTGCGAAACATGATCTAAGTAGATGCTGCTTCTGATTTGTTTTGATTGTTAAGGAGATGGGGATCTCTGTGGACAGAACATCTGAGTACATTGCCAAAACGTATATTTTACTGGTGCGTGGATTCCCCACCCCCACCCCAATGACTTACTTTTAATTATTCTTAAATGGCAAGTCAGACAAGTGGACTTTCCAGCCCAGCGCTGCCCGTACTGCCAGAGGGAGGCACACGCTGGTCTCAGTCCCCAGGTGCTTGTGCTTGGTGTCTCCCAGGAGGGCAAAGAGAAGAAGAGAATGGCTCCGTCCATCTGTCAGCTGCAGGGAGCTTGTTTCACCCTCCCATTCCAGAAAAGATGCTCATTTCAGAGGAACAGCTGATTAGGGATTGGAGGGCAGCACATTCTGGCCACAGGTAAGTGGCACCCCTTCTACCGCGGAAAGTATCATGGAAATATGGAGGCTGGTTTGGCCCCTGACGTGGCCAGAGGAGCTGCTGGCTTTCCCCTCTCTTCCCTCCCCATCGCCCGTGTCTATTAGATTGTGAACCTGGAAGAAAGGACCACACTGTCTTTTAATCTTTGTACTGTCAGGCACTGTGTTCACGTTGCTGTTGTTTAAATAAACAAACAAATCCACTGATCACCAATAGGCCCCTTTGATTCCAGACAAGCCTGGCCTCCCTCGAAAAGCCACGGATAAACCTTCCACTTCTGCAGGCAAAGCGCACACCTATTCGTTTCTTTAGAGTTGTCTATACTGAAAAGTGTAAATGCATCCAAATTCCATCATTCGTCAGCACGTTCCCACCGATCCAAATGATCCCTGTCCAAACAGCATTTCCTTTCTCATTTCCAGCTTTGGCCACCTATTGGTTCACAAGGTCTAAACAAAGTGGGATAGACTCCAGAACAAAACTTCTGACCGGATCCTGGGAACCCTGCTGCTGACACAGCTCCTCAGTCATTCAGGAACAAGCCTCACACTATGACTGAGCATCATTACTGTAAGACACCCGGGGATTTTGTGGCCGCCAGAACGCCTCCGGCTCCATTTGGCTGGGCAGTGATTTTATCAGAGATAAACTGTACCAAAGAGAGTTCCGGGAATCCAGAGCTAGGGTTTAGCATTTAGCCACTGGATTGAGGCACAGTGAGCTGCAGGAAGGACCTCAGTAGAAGGTCTGAGGGAGAGATGTTCAAAATGTGGAGGGTGCTGAGGAAGGTTAAAAGTAGCAGGGCGCCCTGGGAATGGGGAAAGTGCTGAACCTTTTGAAGCAAGGGCTAAGGGACAGCTTGGAACAAAAGGATAAGGCGGAAGATGGATGGGAGAGGTTGCAGTTACAGCCTGCCGCCTCCAGTTCGTCCTGCTGGCACAATCCTGCGATCCAGTCACAAGCTGAAGATGGGGCGGAAGAACCAGCAAAGCTCAGCCTCATTGACATTCTCTGATTTCTACCACAAAGCGCGTTTCCTCAAAGGGATGCCCAGTGAATTCAGCGGGGCTCGCTCTTAACTGAGTGTGCGTGCGGCTGCAACTGCCACCAACCAGTCCGAAAACACGAATGCTACTTCATAAACTGAATAATCTTTGGCCCTGAGTAGGGGAACAGATTAATCATTAAAAAATCAATTCAGAGTGCAAGATCCCGAATAACAGAATTAACATATTGCTTAACTTCACCTAATTTTTGGAAGGTGTAGCCTTTGATCACATCCAGCAATACTAGAACAATTTCCCAGTTACCTTTTTTTCATCTTCTTCTCTTTAAAGGGTAGGCACTTGAATACCTATCTGATATCGACAGAAACCCTGTCATCTGAAATGTCTTAATTGTCATATCTAGTCATGTAAATCAGACAAGTCATACGAACATGACAGTTGTTGCTATAGCAATACATCTCAAACGATTTTTGTAAGAACAAAAAATCCCCATTGCAAAGTGCACAGCTTAGTTATCAGATCATCAGGAAAATCAACCACAGGGTTTTTTTTCTTTTCTTTTTAGATCCAGGACATGCTTTCAAAGAAATCAGGTACTTTCTAGATGGGTGGGAAACACCCTATATATCAGCTGCATGCAATGTGCACCATCTAAAACTGCTGTTAGTGAGTAAAACTCCCTGATCTAGCAAAGGAAGAGATGAAGCATCCAGCTGCGGAACTGAGGATGCTTCCAAACACAGCTGGGTAAAACTCGCCACTGTTGGAAAAGGCATGGCCGACTCTCCGCGATTCTTTCAAAGCCGGGCCGACTCCGCGGAGGGCTTCGGCGGGAGCGGCAGTCCCCGTGGGGTCCGCGACCCTCTGAGCTCGCAAGCAAGCGTGAGCCCAAGGGCTGGCGGCGGAGGCACGAGCGAGGCACCGGCGGCCGCCGCCGCCGCGGGATGCGCCCTGGGCAGCGCCGCTCCGCTCCGCGCGAGGGCGAGGGCGCCTCCCGGGGCGCCCGGTGGGGAGGCGCGCCGGCCGCCTTACCTGCTAGGCTGCCCGGTCGCTGCAGCGTGGCCGTGGCATAGAGCTCCTGGGAGTGCTTGCTGTACTGCTCGGGCGGGTGGACCAGCCGCTTGGTGGGCGAGAGGGTGGCGTAGGTGCCGATGGTGGAGCTGAGCTGGTGGATGGGCGAGGAGGAGAGGGTGGACTGGACGGTGGGCGGCGACGTGACCCGGATCGGCGAGGGCGAGAGCCCGGCCGAGGAGACGACGATGTTGATGGGCGAGCTGGTGCTGTAGGACTTGGCGAGGCGGCTGGGCGACTGCTTGGGGGAGGAGAGGCGCTGCGCCGCGCCGTAGCCGCCGGCGGCGCTGCTCTCGGAGGCCGAGCCCGCGCGCTGCAGCTTGGTCGGGGAGCCCACCTGCTGCATGGACAAGGGCGAGCTCACTCTCTGCGCCGGCAGCGTGGAGCTCGAGTAGTAGAGGGCCGGCGAGTGCTGCTGCTGCGGCGGCTGCGGCGGCGGCGGCTGCGCGGACGACGACGACGAGGAGTCCGGCAAGTGGAAGGCGCTCCCATGGCTCGGCGCGAAGGACTCCCGCGGCAGCGGCTGCGACGGCGCGGGCGGCGGCGGCGGCTCCGGGCCGGCGAGGTGGGCTGTCCGGCCGGCGGTGCCCTGCGGGGGGGGGGGGGCAGACAGAGAGAGAGAGACAGACAGACAGAGAGGCGGTCAGAGAGGCAGCGGCCACCCCCGCGGCCCCTCCGCCGCCGCCTCCGCCTCCGGAGCGCCGGGGAGGCGCTGGGCGCGCGCGCGCCCTTTCCCGGGTCGGGCCCGGGTGCCTCGAGGATTAAGCGCCTAATATTCGCTAAGCTGGGAGAATATTCCTTTGCAGGCAGGCGGGCGGGCGGGGGCTTCGGGCGGGGAGGGGCAGCGGCCAAGTAAGTCCAGGAGTCGAGCGCGGGCTGAGCAAGCCGCCTCCGCCGCCCCGTGCAACTTTCCCACGGAGGGAAGGCCGCCCGCGTGTGGTTGGCGGGGGGGGGGGGGGCCACGCCGTCGCCGGCTCGGGGTGGCGGGAGGCAGCGCAGCGCAGCGCAGGGCAGGGCAGCCCTCGGGCTCGCTCGCAGGCAGAGCGCGCGGGAGGGGCCCCGCAGCCAGTGGCCGGGCCGTGCGGGTTTGCCCTTCGCTCCTCATCGGCTCCACCCTCGCCAGAAGGGCTCCCGCGCGCAGGACTTCGTCGGCCGCCCTCCTGCTGCGGGAAAACAAGCATCCTAGCCAGGAGGCAGTGTTCACACATGCCAGAAGACAGGCCGCGCCTGCAGCAGTTAAAAGTCTTTTCTCTCGCTAGGAAACCTCGGGGTATCAGGGCGCTTGCAAGGAAAACGCCTGGCACCTGCAGCCAGCTACACTTCCCGTGATAAATTGGGTGGAAACCCTGGCAGTTAAATCGGAATCAAAGTATCACCTTCAAGAACTGTTTTACACATCAGACAACAAAGCTGCTACACAGCTGACAAGGATGGGTGAGAGTCCAGGCCTTTTTGGGTATTCAGTCACATATTAATTGCATGCATCCTTATGTATATATGGGAAGTATGATTGTTTTTTCATACATTAAAAATAAAATAATGTAATGGCCGATGCTTGAGTTTTTCATTGATTGTAAAAGGGATATTAATTTGTTTTAGCCTTCTAGTGCAAGTTATAGGATAGCTGACCAGAATTTCAAGAGTACAATTTCATAACATCCTAACGAAACATTCAGGGAAAGGGAAAGCAAAAGGTTGCCTATGTTGATTTAAGGGAACAATCTTATACATGTGGAGTCCCAAAACTCCAAGAATTCTTCTACTGGCATATCATTTGTCAGAGAGCTGTAGGGCTGTGTAAATATGCAGGGATTGTGTCCTTAGGGCACAAAAGTGGGAACTCTTGGTGCCATCATTTTAGGATACAGAGAGCGAGTGGATTCAGATCCAGTTAGTGACACTAGAGGTATTTTGCTTCCACCGAAAGTGGAAACTGCAGAGTGTGAAGGCTTGTGTGTGGGGAAATCCACCAAAAAGCCAGTTTCCTTGTGCATGAGCCATCCTTTTCACATGCACACACAGACACCCTCCCGCCCTCTCACACAGGAACCCTTTGCAGCTGTACCTTCCAGGGTGAAAAGCAGTTGCTGAAGAAAATGAGGGCAGGGGTGGAGTTGTGGAAAGGGTGGGCCCATCCTCTGGATCATGCCCAGACAGAAATTTGCATTTGAATAAAAAGAATACATTTTATTTTTTTTTATTAAAACATTTCTATGCCGCCCCATTCGCTGAAGCCTCGGGGCGGCTCACAACATAAGATAAAGTACAAAAATAAATATAAAAAAAATTGTGGGGCATATCTTCACAGGAGGTCTTAGATCTTCCTGCCAGATATTTTGGAAGTTTTCCCTAAATCTTGCAATTTTTTTTAAAGGAAGAAAGAAAAAGGAGGAGGGAGAGGGAGGGAGAGAAAATCCTCAGCAGATGCTCCCTATTAAAAATTTCAATTATGTGCCTGAGCCCCTTCTGGAACAGCGAAGAATAGAATGTACCTCTTATCTCTCAGCATAGACTGCATTCCAGTTTTTATCAGGGATCTTAGGCTAAGAGATCATCTGTAGCTGTTAATCTGGTAACATTAAAATCCTCTAATAACAGCACACTGGAAGGAGAGAGAGCTGAGCATTCTGTCAAAAGACACACTCTGATTTCAGATACATTTCTCAATCCTGGTCCCCCTTGCCGTTTGCTTTCCTGATCGTGCAGAGGATTTATCTGAACCATTAAAGAACGCCTGAAGTTGATGGTGTAGTAGGAGTTATTCCAGCCAGTACTTTCCTTACAGTGCGATGCCATGCCTGCTAGGACAAAGCAACTCCCAGCATCCCCCAGCCAGGTTGCTGCCTCATCCTTCCTCTGTGTTTCCCTTGTATTTGAAATAAGCCTTCCGCATTGTTCCCCACTTAGTGGATGCTTAAGCTCCGACTGTGGGAACTGTTTGCCCTCCTCCGCAAGCAGTGAGAGGGGCTGATTCTATTTGACAAGATTCAGAGCTCCCAGCTAGCCCGCTTCTCTTCCAAGTCCTCTTGGTAAGACAGCTTTCCCCATAAACACAGCAATCCTACTCTGCTAACGGGAGGGAGTCAGGGTGAGGCGGATGTGCCTTCCCACTGACTTCCAGGTTCCAGAACTCAGATGTCCGTGTGTGGGGAGAAATACCAGTCCCCTGCAGGGACAGGAAAGCTGCATGGTGCTGCTTCTACTGGTTGTAGGCTTCAAAATGGGGCCTTCCTTTATACCCGTGCTTTTCCCCCTTGTGAGCACCCCGAGGCAGCTTCCATAATTCCATGCTATCCTCACAACAACTCTGAGCAGGTCAGGCCGAGGAGGAGGGAGCGACTAGCCAAAAGTCACTCCGCGAGCTTCATGGCAAAGTGACTTGAACCGGGATCTCCCAGGTCCCCAGTCCAACACTCGCAACACCACCAGGTTCTCCCTTGGCTTGGGAGCTATGTCACACCACACTATGTTAGCTGTGGGGAGTTGGCACAGGTAATTTCCTCCCTGCAGAAATCAACAGGGAGAATTTTCCTTTAAAAGCCGCTGCAAAACTCTGCAGCAACATCTGCCCAACATGGGCCAGCAGGGCTTTGGAAGCGACAGCTCACCCGCCTCCCCACTCTTCTGATCTCCACTTTGGATTGCTCTGCAGGATACTTGTCTGTGCTGCAACAGCAGGAACCAGCCTACACAGGTGAGCCAAACAGGTGAGTGGGTGGACGCTCTGCAAACATTTTTGGTCAATGTAGAATATCACCCACTTCTTTTGCTGTTGTTTTAAAGATCGCTTTCAGAAGGGTTTTTCAAGGAGTGCCCTCACCCTTCCTGTCCCTGGGAATTGTTCAGAAAATTCAGATAAATCCTGGCAGAAAAGCGTTGCTTATATGTGCCTTTGTGTTATAAAATCAAACCTGCACCCCTTTCTCAGAAAGCACCCAAAATTCCAAGCCAGGTTACTGTTTAGCATTTGCTGTTACTTTAAGAAGTGGGACCTGGTGGCTTCCCCAAGAAGCTGCCAGGGCTATTTTTGCTGAACAGTTTAGGGTTGATAAGGCTGCCAGGTCCACTGCATTGCAATCACCCTCATTTGCATGCCCAGACCCACAATAATCCCTGTGCCTCAGTGATCCTTACGTTAATCTCCTGCAATCAAATGCCATTGTATTGAGCCTCCTCTACAGACCTCTCACCTTCTCCTGACTCTGTTCCCCTTATTTCATCATCATCTGCTCTGCTGCTGTGACTCAGAATCTATAAAACACTCTGTGTATGTTCTAACAACTTGTAGCTGGCAGTGAGAACCACTACCCGGTAGCATGATGGCATAAGTAACTGCAGGGGGCCTGGGTGATAAAACGCCGGAGTTCAAGGCGATTCAGTCTTCCCTGCGGTTCCTGGTTTGTTTGTTTGTTTGTTTGTTTATATGCCATCCCCTTGCTACATAGCCTCGGGAAGGCTCACAAAAGTAACAAATAAACAATTACAATTACAATTAAATCATTTACTAATTACTAATGGTAATTCATTCTTACCATTAGTAAAGAAAGTCTGACAGAAACAAGAGGATGTTTTCTGCATATCCTGCTTCTGGGTTTCTCATGGGCATCTGTCTGATAAAGCACAGAGGGAAAAGTATGGTGGACAAGACAGCCTGTCAGTTTGGCCCAGTGGTGTTCAGAGGTAGCACAGCTTACCCCATCGGTGCGGGTGTTCAAGGATAGGCTGCACGTGCACATGGTGGGCCTGTCGTGAGCGGAGCCGGCTGGTGCCGGAGGTCAGACTAGATGGCCTGGGAGACCCCTTCTGACTCGCTCTGTTTCTGTGTTTCTATGCTGACCCAACCATTCTCTGAAACTGTAGACGATTCCGTGATGCAAATAACTATCACCTTTGTAAGTTTTTGTCACCTGCTTTGGGAAGCAACTGACTTGCTGGTCTCCCCCAGTGAATCTTTTTTTACTACATTCGTACACCGTGGGAGACGGGTGGGGTGGGGAATCATTCTCAGGTGCAGATCTGAGAAATGGAAAATATTACCCAGGAGTTAACATTTCATTTTTTTAAAACCTCTGAAAATAGCTTGGCCTGTGGAAGGTGTCAAGAAGCCCTAACTGGAGATTTCAGCCTTCTGCTGCACTCGCAGGAAAATCTCTAGGCGATGCAGCGTGAGCCTTGATGTAGATAACTGGATCAGTCTACCAGCGATAAAATGTGTCAGTCGTTTAATTCCTTAGGAGCAAAATAAATGTGCGATTTCAGATGTCATGCTGTGGACACACAATTACTACCGCCAGCCTCTCTGCAATACACTGCATTATGCCCGGTGAATTAATTCAGGCCATCCCGTTAACAGTGTGAAGCAGGTATACCGCAAGCAAGCACATTCCCAGGCATTCCACTGCACACACTCCTGACTTTTTCATGCCATTATATATTACGCAACCAAGCTTTAAGGAAGATTACAAAACCACTCCGTAAATGAAGCAATACATGTATACATACAAAGGGCTAATCCTGTTCTGCGTCTGAGTCAGAAGCAAACATTCCCAGAGGCAGGAAAGGACACTGAAATTCCTTATCGGAAACAGTATGTCTGAAGCCTTCCCTGCATTCCTGGGAGATGGGAGAGGCCTGGCAGGGAGAAGATATTGCTCTTTATACTTGGGCCAAGTGAGAGAGATATTGGAATCACTGGAAACAGCATTCAAGATGCAAGCAATTTATCCTTCCATGATACTTAGCAATTTATGTGATAAAAAGGTTAAGTCCCACATCTTCAGGTATTCCTAGTTTTATTATAGTTCACCCTTTGGCTACTGTAGAGAGGTTCTTACGTAGGAGTTCAAGGTCGCCTTTCAAAATGAATGCTTTTATGCCTCACAGCTAAAGAGAAAATGGTCTGGGAATTGAACCAAGGGTGTGCTGTTGCGGTGGCGGCGGCTGCTTTTAAAAATAGGCAAATAAATTATTTCCTTAAAGGTGCGATCCTATGCAAGCTTAGACAGAAAAAAGAACAAGCACAATGCCAAACAAATCCATGTTGGTTTAGAACTCCCAAATGTAGGCAGGAAATTCTAGAACCTTTTCTGTCTAACCCAGTGCAGGATTATGCTCTAAACTCCAAACATTCCATATTTGGCTGATCAATCAAAAAACTGGCTGGATAAAAATGTACCACGTCTATAATTTGATAAGGGCATTCTTTTGTGCGTTAACAGTGGAATCAACACTTAGATTCAAACATAAACAAAGCAGTTGGAACTTACAAATTCATGACTTGCAAAAACAATCCACTGACTTTAGCAGGAGTGCTCTGGAACAAGTGAATTGCTTCAATATTTCATCATCCTTCTATGATATAGCTAACCCTGTTGACAACTCTTGATAATTTTCAGTTCTGAAAAATGTAAAAAGCTGAAAATTTTCCAGCAGTCTAAGAATGCTGTGAAGTGAACCAAATTTAAAGAGCTTCATGTGTCATTTTCACATTTAAAACCTCCCTGCATATTGATTCTCCATTGTTTTTAGTTTGTATCAGTCCTTGAAATAATGCAAACAGGAGGGCATGCAGAACAATTCTATGTGAGTTTAAGCTGAAGTAAACCCCACGAAGTTCAGGGGAACGTGCTTCAGGTGGTGTTTGTGCAATGGGGGAGGGGGGATGTGGCCCTGCAGATGTGGTTGGATTGCAATTCCCATCAGCCAGGAGAGCCCATGCAGAGGAACGACAGCTGCAGTCCAACAACATCTGAAAGGCCGTACATTTCCCACTGCTGCAAGATTGCAGTGTTAGAAGAAGACGACACCAGACTGGGATCACCTGTGTGTGAGCCTCAGTGAGCTGTGGTGGCCCAGGCTGACTCTAGCCAGGCGACCTGCTCACGTGACCCTGGGTGCGTTTCCAGAGCAGAAGATCCGGTGGATGGCCTTTCAGGAGAGCTGCACAGGCCACCTTGCGAGCCTGACATGGCTCTCCGGAGAAGATGCCTGCCTGGCCACGTGGTTTGCATGAGCTCCAAGACATCTGCCCCAGAAGACGTGGTTGAGCTGGTGAGGCGGCAGAGGCCCTCCAAGAGACGGGTGGAGGGAGACCCAGCCTCCCTTTTGCCCCCCCCCCCCCCACCCAGGGCAGAGGATAAGCCCTTCCTCATAGGAGGGAAGCCCTGCCACCCCAAAGTGGCCTTAAAACCCTGAAGCAGCTCACAGATATTAGGGGCCAGAATAAGCTTACTTTGGTACTAACTGTAGGACTATCTATGTTAAGGTCAACATAACTATTAAGTATAATGGTCAACATAATTATTAAATATAATAATAACTATTATTATACTTACAATTATAATGATTATCGTTACACTAATAACAATTACAAATAACTAAAAAGTACATGAAAACCTAGTCAGGGAAGTGGGCTTTCAGATGCAAAGGAGTGAAAGGATTACGGAAGCGGCACTGTGGAGAATCTGCATTAAAGTTTTATTCATGTCTTTGCTTTGGGATTGGTGGGCAGGAGAATCTACATGCCAAACAATACTTTTAGAGAGAACACCTGAAGACTCAAGTCACATAAAGGGATAATGAATGTTAAATTTACAGGTTATCAAGGCTGGATGGAGAAAGTCCTCAAATGTGAAAATTCTGATCATCTGAAAAGAATTCCTGGGAGGACAGGAACTTAGCCTCAAAGTCTGTTACAGGTAAATTGGTGCAAAGAATTATTGGGAAATTACTAGGCATACAGAAGGACAAGCCTTGCTGTGGAAGCATGAGTATGGCTTGTCCAAAGGAAAATCCTACCTCACAAAGCATTATAAGTTCTTTGTGAGAATCAATGTAACAGCCAGTAGATACTGTGTACCTGGAACCTTCAAAAAGCCTCACCAAGGGTTTCTGATGAGATATGGCAGTCATAAGGTGAGATGATGGGTCCTCTTGTGGATGGGGAACTGGTTTTCAATGAGAAGCAGGAATAGGAATAAATGAACAGTTCTCATGACTGAGAAAAGTAAGTGGTGGGTCCCCCAAAGCATCTGTATTGGGACCAGTGCTACTTAATTTAGTGATGGCTAATTAGGTAAGAGGATTTTGAGTTGTGCTCAGGGAAAATGTCCACTCAATGCATGGCAATGCTGCAAAAGGCAAATGACATGCTAGTAAAGGGACTGAAAATAAAGCTACAAGCAAGGCAAGGTCTTAGCATCCTATCATCTTACTAGTCATCTATGGTGTGACCATATTTTGGAATACAATCAACAGCTCTGCTTACTCCTTTTTATAGAAAGGGTGCCAAAGAGCTATAAATGCACAAAAAGTCAACCAGAATAACCAGGGTACTGAAATAAAATTGAGGGGAAAAATGAAGACCTGTTCTCTCCTGCAGAGTTGGGCAGGACACATTCCAGCGGAGCCAAGCTCAGGGAACCAAGGTTCAATTTGAATGTCAGGAAGTACTTCCTGATAGTTAGGACCCCAAGGACATGGAAGGTGCTTCCACGGGAGGTGGTTGAGGCCCCATCAGTGCGGGTGTTCAAGGATAGGCTGGACATGGACATGGTAGGGATGTCATGAGTGGAGCCAGCTGGAGCTGGGGGTCAGACTAGATGGCCCAGGAGACCCCTTCTGACTTGCTCAGTTTTTATGTTTCTATGAAGGCTGAAAAAATTATACCTGAAATTCTCCATACTTATAGTACTGGATTTCAGCATCATGCAATGGATTTCAGTAGTGGCACATTCTACACAGACAAAAGGAAGTATTTATTCCCACAAGCCCTCAGTCATTTATGGAATTCACTGCCACAAGATGTGGCAAAAGCCATTTGGATGGCTTTAAAATGGGATTAGACTAGCAGTAAGTTCTGACAAGTTCATGAAGGCCCTATTTATTAAAGGCTCTTAGCCATCGTGGTTCTATGGAGCCTTCAGATTCAAAGGATCTGTATCACTAAATTATTGCTGCTGAAGTACAACAGGGGTATTCTGTTTATGCTACAGGGATGGGCCTCCTGGAGGCATCTGTCCGGCTGCTTCGTCAAATAGAATTCTGGAGCAGATAGACCTTTTGTCCAACTGAGCAAGGCTCATTCTGTGTTCGTACAACCCTTTAAATGTCTCGGCTTTGTACACTGAGTCTCATGACTTTCAGTGCCTTCCCGGGGCAGTAACTGTTCAGCTGACTTCACTGTAATTGTTGCCTGCTTGAGAAGGGATCTGCAGAGTCTATGCAGAATTAATATATCCAGAGCTAATCCTGCTCAACCAAAAGCAAGGAAGAAGGAAACCCCCACCAGTATAATGTCTGTGCTTTGTTTTGCGTTCTGCTGATGAATTAGCGGCTTTTCTGTTTACATGGACCAGTGAATTGTATGCTTCTTTATAGTACCGCAGCTGTGTGATCCTATTGCTATCAATTGGACCTTGGTATACAGCAACTTTCCAAGTTCAAAAGTCAACCAATTCATCTGAAGCAAGCTTATGAAACCTGATCCAGACCCTATTCAAATACTTAGATTAAATCAATATTTTGTAAAATATACATTGAGAATCTGCTGTCTAAAAGAACAACGGTAAAGAGAATACACAAAAATACTTTTCCAAAATCTGTGTGGAATAGAATTTTTTACTGCTTCATTTGTCAGGATTTCTTTTCAGTAAGTAGCAATGTCAACCTGCAATTTTACAAAAATTCAAGAATACTTTTTAAAATAGCAAAGCGCACAAACCATGGGATAGCGACCACAATCCCCAGTCAAAGGTGGTGGCAAGTTCTATTCACTCTATTCAGTCTAACATTAGGGGCTGTTTCGTACGACCAAGACAAACTGTATGTGTGGAGTTCCTGTCCGAACTGATGGGAGAACTAACAGTCACGTTCACAGAGCCATGTGGGACTGCAAAAATCCCTGGAATGCGGTATACTTAATTCCAGATTGTTTGTTTCAGATGCAGCTCATATTCTTGTTTTAGATTATTAACATACAGCACCAATACTTTTCTAAGACAGTAAAGCGTTTTGGGCTTTGCCTTGGAGACGACAGCAAAGCTTTCATAGACATGAAAGACTAGAGTAAGCTGTGTACATTTCAGAGAGTTATTTGAACTCAAGTTCCAACCTTGTCTGCGCTCGTACATGCTTCCCATTGTTTATCTGTAACAAGCTCAAGGCAAACAGTAAACCAAGAGCTGCTACTATCTAGAAGTCTCTGGTGGTGAAATATTCAAATTGCACAAATGAAGCCAACAAAGACTGGGCTATATGTCTCAAGTATATTAGCTTTACCTTGCGAACATCTCCTGCTTTTTATACCGATTTAAGTAGGGCTCTCGGAACAAAGGGGCAAAGAAAAACTGGGTATAAAAATGCCAAAATTTTTGGTGATTTCCTGCAATTTTAATGCTGTCTATAAACATCTCAAGCCGATTGGAGGTTTGGGAATATTTTCACCAGATCCACAAAAAGCCAGAGGCAGGGGAAAAATCAATAGGATGAGGAAGCTATTGCACAATTCAGCTGATAGCACATGCAATGAGTAACGAGAATTCGGAGCTGAAATATCGGCTGGGTTCAGATTACACACTGCTGCTCATGGTGGGTTGTTTAATTCACCATGAGCTGCTGTGTGCGTGGGCACCACGTTGCAAAGGAAACCCCCCACTCATGGTTTGTCACGTGAGCCTGGCAAGTGTGGGTTATATGACGGTCATGTAACCCTCGCAGAATCATCATTCCACATGACGAGCAGGTGTTATGTAGGGCTGAAACAGCCCTTGCAAAACCCGAAAGCAGAACCTGCGCTTGCAATGTGCAGCAATGATTCAGAACGGGAAGAGTTACTGGGTTTCAAGGTGCTGGGGTGGGCACCACTTTCCACAGCCAAACCTTTCCATAACTCATACTCTATTCCTGGGTTATGTGAGGGTTAATTAACCCTCACATAACCCATGCTTGCCAACCCCCATGTGTGAACAGCATATTCAAGATGGGGACCACACATCCCCTGCAGTCTCATTATTTTAGGATGCAGAACATGATGAGAGCAAGCCAGTTATGGAAAACATCCACATGTGATGTAGAATTATTCAGGCTTTTACTGTGAAAATCATATGTCTGGTATTTTTAGATAAATTCCATAAACACACAAAGTTGGCATGTGGTTCTCAGAAAATATCCACAGAAATTAAGATGCAGGGTTCACCCATTCTGCAATTATCAGAATTAAAAATACACAATGTTTTTAGAATGATAACTCTTGATAAAAATCAAGCATTAATGACCACATTATAAACCTATACAGAATAATATGAACATGCTAGTCGTCCTGCAGATGAATTCCTTAAAATATTGACTTGATTTTATTCCCTACCTTGTGCTGAGGTGTTCATGAATTAAGCAATTTCATTTTCATACTGTCCAACAGCCAAAGGCTTTCTGGGTGATTAACCCTATCCACTAATATTCTATACTCCAGACTCTCTCCGAATTCACACACAGCTGTGCATACACTTTTGTGTAAACTCTTACTTTCAAACAGGACACTCCCCAAAGGGCAATTGGTGCGACGGAGTAAGGATCGTCCGAACTTACCTGTCCGTAGTTCTGCAGAGAAGCTCGAGCTTGGTTGCCACGTGGGGGCAGCTGCGAGGTCGCTGTTTCACCGAGGGCGAGAGTCTGGTTGCTGTGGTAGCTGGAGGAGTACTGGAAGGACCCTTCGGGCTTGGAGTTGAGCTGAAGTGCGCTCTGGGACAGAAGGTTGGGCCCTGTGTGGAAAGGAGTTTGTAGCGGTCAGCGAGTGCCTCCGTGCAGGAGGAAAGGCACATGCGTAGCACAAGTAGCCGGGAACGAGCGACTGCGTGGGGCCTTGCTTTTTGCACCGGGTCCTTTCAGCAGTGGCGCCGACCAGCGGCACTGGAAATGGCACTTGGTCGGTTGAGCGCCGCCATTTTGCCGTTCTCAAGAAGAACCCAGAACTCTGTTTAAGATAATGGAGGGTGTCTCGTGGCTGTGCATGTGTAGGAAGTCCAAAATGGTGAAATAAAATATATCGTAGGGCAGAGCTAAATGTTATAAAACACACAGGGCTGCTGTTAAAAAGAAGCGGACCTGTATCAATTTATCTCTTCCGTCTCCATATTCTGTTACAATTGTACTGTGCTTTCTACATTTCGGGCATTATTTATTTATTAGATTTATATCCAGCTTTTAAAGTCTTACAATGAACTCAAAGCAGCTTACACCATTCTCCTGTTGCTCTCCATCTTATCCCTACAACAACCCTGTAAGGTAGCTTGGGCTGAGAGTCTGTGGCTGGCCCAAAGTCATCCAATGGGCTCCATGGCTAAGCAAGGACTAGAACCCGGATCACCCGAGTCTGAGTCCTGCACTCTTAACCATTACACCACACTGCCTCACAGTATTATAAAGTTGTACCATATTTTCCCATCCCAGCAGTCAATGTGGAGGGGGGATATACCCAGTATGACACTAGGGACAGTAGTACAGAAGAGCAGAAGAAAAGTTGATGTGGAATAGACCTATTTATCACGTAACATGTAAGAGTTTTGTGTCTTTCTGCAGTTTGTTTTTAAACAAACACTGTATAAACTGCTCTAAAAAAAAACATTCCACCTTTTCTTTTGTCATTTTGTTTCCTAAATCAAGTTGCTGAGTAGACAAATGCTGAAAAGTTATTCATGCAACATCTAAGCCCTTCCATGAATTCACTGGGACTTCTGCAATTTCTTTTTCTTCCAGTGCTTATACATGGCACTTTGTGTAGGCTCAGAAAATTATTGATCTCCCAAGAAGTTTATTCCTTCAGTTACAAATATTCTCATCAGTTAACAGAAAATACCACTGCTCAAATGGACAAATGAGCACTAATATTCTCCTATTTAAAGTCATATTTTGAAAAAACCCAAAACATAAATTTATTTATTTTATTTATTCTTATTTAAACTTTTTATATGCCACCCAATACTAAAGTCTCTGGATGGCTTACAAAAAAGCCAAAAAACAAAACAACCACGTACAACAAACAACACACTGCATCCAACCGTTATATCTAAATCTCAGTCCATTATATCTGAAGCTAAATCCAAGTGTGGATGAAATGTTATGTTGTTACCAAAAGGGCACTCTCTAGATCAAGTTCTCCATCTCTCTCCCATCACCTGTGTCGAGGTTGGAATTCAACATGTACACAACCCACACTAAAGTCCTTTATTGCTACTTGTCTACAAGATTACAACTCTACAGATAAGCTCTTCTGTTGAGGTCTTTGGAATGCAGATGCTAATCCTCTAGTAGTGTCTCCCCCTTGGGACTAGCTCTCCTGGCCCCGCCTTGCTTCTCTCTGGCGTAACAGGCGTGTTTTTGTTCCCACCTCCTCAGAGTTCTGAGATTGGATGCTAGGGAAAAGTCCCCTGTGTCTCCTGTGTCATGTTCAGGAAGTTCAGCATCAGTGGGAGGAGGGACAGCCTGCTCTGACTCCTTCTGAGCAGAACTCATAGTGCCTTTTTCCTCGGGGCCCTCTTGCTTTGATGTGGGCTCGGGTGTTTGCTCAACGAGTGTGGAGTCAGGGGGAGGGACAGCTATCTGCTCAGCCACCCCCAAGCTAGGTTGTGGGGTTGGCATTGGGGTACAGGGTCCCAAGCACAAGACCTCCTCGTGAGGTGCTGCCTCAGTCGGGGCTTCAGGCACTACAACCTGTGTGATCTGTTATCTTGTTACACGATGACATCCTCAGAGTATACATTTTCCTATCTTACCATCGGATACTGGTAGGAGCAGGGAAACGCACTGCAAGCGACGAAGGATCCCGCAGAGAATAAGGGAGAGCTTGGGAAAGTGATGTGGCTAAATGTAGGTCTGCCCTGGCAGAGGAAGAGCCACGAGCCTTGGAATACACACACCCCAGTTCCTTGCATCCAGAAGTTTCCCATTTAATTCAAATGATGGGTCCAGTCTACACATATGAAATGCACACATGGATTTGATCCCTGTGTTGAAACAATTAGGGAAATTCTTGCAAACAGTAAAGTTCCAGATGTGCATCTAAAAGTTTCTGAGCCCTTAAAGGTCCCTGAAGTGGGGTGGGGGGGAAATGTGCCTAAAATGTGGCACTTTTTGAAATACAGTGTTTATATACAGGCCCGACAGAACCTATTTCCAGCTGTTCTTGCAATACCATTTATGCATCTTTATTTGCATTGTATTGAATAGGAAGCATGGTGGAACAATACCAGGAAAAAACAAAAAAAAAGCAAACTGATGTATATCAACATCAGTTTCCATGGCATATTTGTAGGTCTGACAAAAAAAGAAAATAAAGTTTTGATATTCAGAGTTAGCAAGGAAAAAAAAAACTAGGTAGAATAGCAAACTGAAAAAAAAAATCTAAACAGCCTCAATACAATAAAGTGAACTAAGGAACTAGTGAAAATCAACATCTTGTTGTTTCTCACAGCAAAACCTGCTATATATGTAATTTTTAACATAATATAACCTTAAGAATGCAACATAACCTCACGAAAATTCATGCCTTGGATTGCATCCCACCCAATGTACTCATGGCCAATTTCTTCTTTGAAGAGGAGAATTTTGCCAGCAGAAAGCTAATGTACAGGTCTCTTGAAAGTGAAGCTGGGAGTTAGAGACCCTAACCTCGTTTGCACGGCACACTTAGCCAGAGCAGGTTATGAGCCGTGTCCGTTGAGCACGATGCGCAAACCAGCGCTGTGGCACCAGCGTGCGTGGTTGGTTGCCCACCGACAAGCCCCACTGGGGACCCACAGCTTGCGGCTGGCTTTTCTCGCACCGTGACTCGTCTGAGAAGGGGCTAGAAGGCCCATCACCGTGCTGCTCCTTGTGATCTGAGCGCTTCACTGCCCCCTGCCTGCCCCTTTCCCTCTCCCTTTGCCTCACTCCCAAAACTTTGCCAAAAAAATGGCATTGCAGAAGTACCTGGATACTCAAAAAAGCCTTTAATTTTTTTTGTGCACATTTTTTTTTGTGCACATTTGGCTGCCTTCTATTTACGTTTTATTCTTAGTAAAGCAGACGGCACACCAATATTTTCCTCTCCCTTTCCGACATCTTGAAACAACACTTGAGAATTACCCCCTCCACTTCAGCATTTTCCCACACAAGGATCCTCCCTTTTTATCATTTCCCTTTGTGCACATCCATAGGTTCAAATGGCCACTTCAGGGCAGGGTTTTTTTAAAACTTTTTTATTTCCATGCTGGCTTAGAACAGTGGTGTGGAAAATGCGCCCCTTCCGAAATCAGCTTTACTGACTTCCGTAGTAATTATACCCATCCCCATCTTTCCATCACCATTTTTAGCTCCTCCACTCCACCTCCCTGCTTCTTGGGCAGGTGGGAAGGAGAGTTGAAAGCGGCAACTGAAGGCACTTTTGGGATAGATATAATTACTGCAGGAGTTTGTGAAACTAATTTCTACCAGGTAAATCTACAAAACAGCTCTTCTAAGTAAGCATGGAAATAAAAAGGACTATGTGCACGGAAGCAAGACTTGTGCAAGTGTGGCAGGACAAAACAAGAATTTAGGAAGGGGATCACTGTTGGGGAAGCACCTAAGTGGGGGTAAAGGTAAACGTTTCCCCTTGACATTAAGTCCAGTCATGCCTGACTCCAGGGGGCGGTGCTCATCTCCGTTTCCTAGCCAAGGGAGCCAGCGTTTGTCCACAGACAGTCTCCGTGCTCATGTGGCCGGCATGACTAAACACCGAGGTGCACGGAACGCGGTTACCTGCCCACTGAAGTGGTACCTTTTCATCTACTTGCATTTGCATGCTTTCGAACTGCAAGGCTGGCAGAAGCTGGGACGGAGCAACGGGAACTCACCCTGTTGTGCAGATTCAAACCAGCGACCTTTCGATCTACCAGCCCAGCAGCACAGCGGATTAAACCACTGCGCCACCTGCAGTCCCGAGTGGGGGAGAGAATGTCAAAACACAGAAAAGGGCAGTGGGGTATCAAGCTGGGTGGCAAAATCCCCCCTCCTCCAAAGAGCTGCCAGTGGCAGAATAGGTGGGAGGACTGGTGAAGGACTAACAGAGACCCAAGTCTTGGCAAACTGTGGCGTGCCTGATCGTCTGTCAGGAGTAACGTGGTTTTGCAAACACGCCACCAAGCCCTGCAGCTTATTCCACCGTGGCTTTTCATGATGTGCAGACACACTCTGTCTCAGCAG
Source organism: Varanus komodoensis (assembly GCF_004798865.1). Taxonomy (NCBI): domain Eukaryota; kingdom Metazoa; phylum Chordata; class Lepidosauria; order Squamata; family Varanidae; genus Varanus; species Varanus komodoensis. Next base: position 2,074,699 of record NW_025335942.1, on the reverse strand, counting down.
ATAGTTGAGCTTCCAGTTCTTTTCTACCTCACATACGAAGGTGCCGATGCAGTTTTATTTATGAAGGATAATGATGTGATGACATATTCATTCCAAAAAAAACCTCTAGGCTATATCAAGGACCCAAAAAGAAAGAAAAACCTGGATGAAAGAAAAGATTCACTGCACAATAATGCAACTGGTGATGAGTTACAAATCAAGAAACTACACAGTGCAAGAAGGATAAGAAAGAACAAGCAACATGTGCCCACATCAGATGAAAAACGGTATTTTAATTTCAAGTAATCACAGTTGCCTTAATTATACTAATGTAAAGAAGAAAAGCGGGGTGGGGGCGGGGGTTAGGTCTGCAATCTGATTTCAGTCAATCGTGAGTTTCAGACACATTTAGTTAACAGGACTTGCTTCTGGATAAACTTGCATCAACTAAACTCACGAATGAATCTGCATATTGGTAAAATCAACTTTTCTGAAGAAAGTGCTGTGTTTCCACAATATGCACACACACATCACAACAAGCATCATTTTAGAAGAGGCACTGTTTCCATGAATGAAGGCATGAGAGACAGAATGTCGCTTTTAAGAGAATGCTTGACCTATGGTTTGTAAGTGCATTTATTAAAAATAATAATATTTTTAAATATATTAAAATATTTTTAACATCTGCTGCTCAATTAAATGGGGGTCCCCTTGTGGGCAATCTGAACTGTTAATTAAACTAACCAATTTATTGGTTAAGCCAACCTGGTGCCGTGTGGATGGCCATACTGGCTAGGGATTGATTGATTGATTATTTATTTAGACAGACAGACAGACAGCTTATATGCCGCTCCCATCACATAAGCCTCGGGGCAGCTGACTATCATGATGGGATGGTCCCAGGCCAGGAAAGTCTGTGTTAAACACGTAGCCCTCTTTATTTTGTCTGTTAACAAGGATATGGACGCACAAGCTTAAAATTAATCTCATCCTGGATTAAGACTGATGTCAGTTTCATTGTATTTTCATTTTAAAGCACGGCTTCTACGCACTGAAATTATTTTGAAGTGTAACGAATGATGGTCATGTTTTAAGACATGGCTCCAAAAGTCCCTGTTTAAAACGTACAGCTGGGATCCAAAAAGTGATCCAGGCTGACACAAAGGGATTGAGGTCCCTGCTGCCCCAGCGTCTTTTCTCGGAATGGCTGACTCTCCAGGCCATGCCCCAACTCCTGCTTTTAGCATCTCTCCCCACTGCTGCATTTCCAGAGCAATTTGCCACAGGTGACTGCTGCTTGAGAGGAACTGATCTAAAGCGCTGAGATTTCCCTGCACATCTTTTAGAGTTCATCAATGGATTCCCTGGTCCCCACCTGAAAAAAAAATCTATTTTATTAAATACTGTTACTGTGCTGCATGGCCTGGGGCTTACATATCTCCTGCCTCTCCATGCATGAATCAACATGACTGATACGATCAGTGGAGGGGGGCCACAGCTCTGGTTTCCACGTGTGGCCAAAAATAAATCAGTTGAAGGGAGCTGCATAGCATGCTTGACTGTCTTCTAAAGTTATAGTCTTAGCTAGCTAGTGCATCAACAAACCTCCCTTATTAAAAGAAAAATACAACACACACCTCTCAAGACTAGGACTTGGGGTAGCAATGATCCATACATCCTACTTAATTCTTACCTTATTTAAATTGGACCAGGAAATGGAGTGGGGACCAGCAAAGGTGACGAAGAAAGCAAAGGTACAATGAGGTCCAAACACCCAGTCTCAAAAATAACCTTGTGGCCACATGCTAGACCAACTACAATGTCTGGACCATTTTTAAAGGCATTTCCGCACATATGTTTCTACAGTTAGAGTATCTGCTGTTTTAATACTATCAACTGTATGCTTCCATGTTTATCTGATTGCTGTTACTATCATGTGCTTGTGATTGTCTGGGGAACACTTGATTGATCAATGTCATAGGTGGAGTGTTGGATGGATCAGAGAAGCTTTTAGTCAAATCCAAAGAGAGTAAGTATTTGTAAGGGTTCAGCCTTCACCTTCAGTGCCACAAATTCCATTGACATCCATAAATCAACAGGAGGGGAAGAGGGATAAGTTATAACACCTACTATTTACAGAACACCCGAGCAGGCAAAAAGCAGATCCCCAGATGTCTGAGACTGCAATTTGGAAGCAGGACATGGCAGAG
>NW_025335942.1:2066074-2072410 GCF_004798865.1 Varanus komodoensis | reverse complement strand
GGCAGCACCTCCACTCAAGGTTTGCAAGAAATATTTACAGAAATTGCGTCAGATAGAAGATACTCACCAAACAGAAGAATGTTTGATTGGGTGGTCTCTTCCTGTGTACCACATTGACCAGTGTGAGCTGAAGGAAGCAGAGAGGAGCATGGAGAGCCCGTGAGGCGTCGTGGTGAAGAGCATGGGACTGGGACTCAGGGGATCCGGGTTCGAGTCCCCACTCAGCCACGGAGCCAACTGGGTGACCTTGGGCCAGTCACAGCCTCTCAGCCAGCCTACCTCACAGGGTGGTTGTTGGAAGGATAGGACTAAGTGGAGGAGGATTATGTAAGCCACTTTGAGTTCCTTGAGGGACAAAAGGTGGGATATAAATATAATAGATGAGTTATAAGCAGGACTTTTTTTTGTCATCGAATGCACCGGAATGGCGTTCCGGCACCTTTTTTTCCAATGGATTTTACAAAGTGATTTTGAATCGCCTGTCAGCGTAGCAGGTCAGCAGAAAACATCATTCACATAGTGCCTGCGGGCTGCTTTTGTGTCCGTGCCGCCCGGCTTGGGACGCTGCTCGGCTTGGGATTGGTGTGTGTAGTCGCGCGCCGGCAGTGACGTGAGTTCCGGCACCTTTTTTTTTTTTTTTTTTACAAAAAAGCACTGGTTATAAGTAAATAAATTAGTTCCTTCTTTCTGGGAGGAGCTTATTGCTCAGATACATTTTGTATGGGAGATTTTGTACTGGGCCAGCCTTTCTTATTTGCTGATGTGCAGATGTACCAGCTTCATGGAAACTTACAAATGATCAGTGCAAATGGATTCTCTGTATGCTTCTGACAGCTAAAAAAATATTACAACCTTAGAGGGCTAAACACTGAGCCCTAGAATGCAATGGATTGAGAACCGTATAACATTTTCAGTATGCAAATGGGTGGCATTTAGATGCCATCTGCCAGTGGATACTTTTTGGGTATTTGGTCCATTTTTGTTGATGCCTGTGTATAATTGGTAGAAGGTTCAGTGCAGTACATATGCATTAATTCCTGCATATATATACAAACCATATAGGTATAGTAAAATAGTGAACTGTCAACATGTGCTCTTATTTCCCAGTGTCTGGTTTTTTAAATTCATTTATTCGCTTCTCATCTCTCCCCATTAGCCATGGATTGCAAAAGGATGAGTCAAATGACTAACGCCCCCCCCCCCTTTGTTTTTACTTGTGCAGTGGCAGTCACTGTTTTTCCTTTACCCCCCTATTAGCGTTCCCTGATTATGCCTAAATCCCATTTCTAGATCACCCAGTTGAGTAGAGTAAGAGGACAATCTTGCAGCTGGACAGTCATCTGGGAGGGATGGTTAAACTTGGAGTCTTGCACCGAGCAGGGGGTTGGACACAATGGCCCCTTCCAGCTCTACTCTTCTATGATGCTCTGATTCTAATCCTTTTCTAATTCTAAATTAGTCATTTAGGGTGATGGATATCCGATTGCTGGGACAAAGGAGCAGTGCCTGACCCATTTTGGAAAACGTACAAAGGCCCCTTGTAAGTCAGCTCTGCTCCTTGTGAAAAGCACACCATGTACCTGGGAAGGCAGTGAGAAGTCTGAGAAACACAACAAGTTATATATTAGAAAACTGAGGAGCTCGTTTGAAAGCACATGGCTTGTGGATGGAGGGCTCCATCATCGGCTCGGTTCCTACATCTTCCAAGCTGAAACACTCACAGAACAATTTGTCCTCTCCTATGCCCAAATCTGCTCTAGAGAATCCCTCCAACCATCCAGAAGCAGGGAGAGGAAGCTGGTTCCTTCACCGATTTCTTTTCCACTGGTGAAATGATACCATTGAATCCAAACTATACAACCTCTGTATACTTTTTAGAGTTGTCCCTCAACAAAACCACTTTGAATTATCTAGATTCTTTAGATCGATTATATCTCTGCTTTCTTGATACAAAGCAAGAATTAGTAGCTCATTAGTAGATCAGTAGTAGCTTAGATGACTATTTAAGATCACTGTTTGGGGGTTTGTTCATGTGTGTGAGAGAGAGATTCATTTGTCCACAAAAAGGAAATTGGAAACTTTCCCCTACCACCTCATTTCCTTTTTTAATCCTTTAGTGATGTGCTGTGATAATTCCATCACTTTTCTAAAAGGACTGTGTACTTTTTTCTTGTCTGTTAAGATGTTGTTTATAAAATATCATCCTGTTCTGTGATATTTGCCACTTTACCTTATGAAAATGTTCGGTTTTTTTCTCTGTGAAGAAAATTACAAAGAAACAGACACTGCCAGAATAAACACCATCACAGCATCCAAGTTGCAGTCAACTTTGTAAATGGAATACCTTGATTTCTAGAACTAAGACTGGAAGGTTGAAGGTTGACACCAGTCTGGCTAAAAATCTTTTCAGATGTTGTTTGCTCACTGCGATTAGTTTTTCAGCTGGCCTGCAGCGTTCCTCACCCTTTTCTGGCTCTTCTCTCTCATCTTCCATACAGGCAGAAGCAAATGGTCAAACTGATTCTGGGACATTCTCAGACACCAAGTTAAACCATCCCACTCAGGTGACTGTCCAGTTTCTTTTTGGAATATCTCCAGCATTAAGGAGCCCATGACCTCTCTAGGCAACTGGCTCCATTGTCATTTGCTCTGACAGAGAGGAAATGCTTCCTGATATCTTGACTGAATCTGAGCTGTTGCAACTTGAGTTGTTTATTCTGTGTCCTACACTCTGATATCCACAAGAAGAGAGCTTGACCTTCCTCTTTATGTCAGTCATTGAGGTACTTACAGAGGGAGATCATGTCCCCCCTCAGTCTTCTCTTCTCAAGGCTGAACATGCCCAGTTCTCTCCGTCTCTCCTCATAGGGCAGTGTTCCCAAACCCTGGTTCATTTTTGTTGCCCTCTCTGGACCTTTCTAATCTTTCTGCATCTTTCTTAAATCATGGTGCATGATCTGGACACAGTATTCCAGATGAGGTCTGACTAGTGAAGCGTACAGGGAACAACTTTGTGGTTTGGAAGCAGTGCTTCTGTTAATGCATCCCAAAATAGCATTTACCATTTTTGTGGCTGCATCACATTGTTGACTCATATTTAGCCTGTTGTCCACAAGAACTCCAATGTCTTTTTCAGTTCTGATGAGCCACGTGTTCCCCATCTTGTATCAATGCATTTGGTTTCTTTTTCTTAGGTGGAGGACTTGGCACTTGTCCTTATTGAATCTCATTCTGTTGCTTTCAGCCCAAGATTCTTGCTTATCAAGATCATCCTGGATCTTGATTCTGTCTTCTAGGGTGTTTTCTATTCCACCCAGTTTTATATCATTTGCAAATGTGATTATCTTTCCTTGTACTCCCTCAACATTATATATGGAAACAAAACAGTAGTGAATGTATGGATAGGTCCTTCTGAAGCATTCCCAACCTCCCGTCTCATCTTGCTTGTCTTTCTTACAGAGGGGACCTGGCCCAGTCCTGTAGCCAAGAGGCAATCTTGGGTACTGCTTAGGGTGTTGGGTGATTCAGATTCTAGTCCCATTCAGTCATGAAACTTTGGGTCAGTCATTAAGTCTTAGCATAACCGTATAGCCTTACAGAGTAGTTAAAAGGATGGGAAGAGGAAGACTATGTGAGCTGCCTTGAATTCCTTACAACAAAATAAGGTTGGCTATAATGCAATAGGGCTGCAGGTGGCGCAGTGGTTTAAACTGCTGTGCTGCTGGGCTGGTAGATTGAAAGGTCGCCGGTTCGAATCTGCACAACGGGGTGAGTTCCCGTTGCTCCGTCCCAGCTCCTGCCAACCTTGCAGCTCGAAAGCATGCAAATGCAAGTAGATGAAAAGGTACCACTTTGGTGGGCAGGTAACAGCGTTCAGCGCACTTCGGTGTTTAGTCATGCCGGCCGCATGACCACAGAGACTGTCTGCAGACAAACGGAGATGAGCACCGCCCCCTGGCATCAGGCATGACTGGACTTCAATGTCATGGGGAAACCTTTACCTTTACCTGTACATGCAATAATAATAAATGATTACTTCTGTGGTTGACTGAGTCATGGGGATAGGAGGGAGCCAGTAGTCAATAGTTTAAGCTTTTCAGCAGGGAACCAGCAATGTAATTCCCCAACGCTTCCACCCACTGTGCTCCCTACCCCACACCCCCCACAATTCCACAATGTTTTATGTGCCTCCACTTCCTCTATTATGAGCTACGAATTAAAGTTGCATTTCCTTGTCTCGTCCTTCTGGAGAAAGCAACAGGAGAATCCTGAAGAAAAAAAACGCTATGCTGTGAATTCTTCACACTACCTTTGCATGAGCCTTAGTGAATGCTGTCAGATTCTATGGCTGATTTAAGTATCTACGAATGTAAGAAAAGCCATGCTGCGTCTGACCAAAGGACCATCTAGTTGAGCATTCCATACACGTGGTGGCAAACCAGCTGCCCACTGGATCCTTCATGCAGGATGGGTGCAAGGCCTCCACCTTCCCAAGCTCCTCAGCAGCTGGTGCATGCAGGCCTGGTAAAGGAGGTAGCCCATAGCCAGCAAGGCTAGTAGCCAAGGGTAACCTCCACCCACATGAATCTGTCCAGTCCTTCTTTAATACCAACGAAATTGGTGGCCATCTCCACTTCCCATGGCACTTCCTGCTGTCTTTCTTCCTTTTCTTCAAAGAACAGACCAAGTGGTTTGCAAAAGAGGAATCAAGGATTTTACTATCGCTGCATCATGGACAGAACAGTTCTCTTAAAAAAATGTTCTCATCTAATACCTGCATTTCATCTCTCTCTCTCTCCTCTCTGTACCGCTGGTAGCATCACATTCTGTATGTCTGGTACTGTATCCCTGAGCACAGGAAGTAAAATCACCAATTTGTATTTGAGTAATTGTGCATCTCTCGTATATATTTGAAAATCCCTGGCAAGCCATCGGCACATTGTTGGAGTGCAGCGAGGTGGGAGAAGGACTATAAAATACAGATACGGGTTTCAAACAAAATTAGTTGTCTGATCATTTACTGAAGGTATTAAATTGCTGTTTGGGGGGTGGTTGTTGTCATTATTAAATGTCAACTTTCCCTTCCCTCCTTTTTATGGGAAACAAATTGCCCCCAACAACCAGCATTGTTTGCCAACCTGAGGAATGTTCATGATAATGCTAGCATTGTTTAAAAAGAAAACATGATATACACATTGAAGTTATATATTACTCTGGTGGCCATTACAGGCAGAAAAAATATTTACTCGTAAATAAATGTAAGTAAATGTTTAAAGCAAAGGAAGGAAGGACAGAAGACAAACTTTTGATTCTTTTACGCAATACTATACAGTGAGTTTATGCACAATATTTACACAAACTTTATAAAGCTACACATGGCTCTTCACAGAGCTCTAAGTATTCAGATCAAGTTTTCTAGAAGGTCTCTGAGGTTCTTCTGTGTTTGATGGATCTCTCATGAGGATGGAATAGGGAGAAGCGGGTCCATCAAATTTCCAGTATATTAGCTTTATACATTCTGCCATTGCAAGAGAGATTGCAATGGCTGTCAGCTGTCATATTTTGGTATGCTCCATATGGTTGGCAGAATGTATCCCAAAATGGTTGTGCAGAACCGTTTCTCCCCGTGTGGATCCTATTCTTTCTTCCATTTTTCTACTCTTTCCTGTCCATGGCAAAAGTTTCCATTCCATTTCTGATTACCAATGCAGATTTGCATATTGTGTGTTTATTTGTATGCATGCCACATACACATACACACGACACAGAGAGGAAGTGCTGTGTAACAGACAAGTAAATAACACGGAGTGCTCAGATATGCTACAAGCTTCAGCAGATTATTGTGTAATTAGGCTTAGTAGATCTAAAAGTAATTACTGTATAAGAGGCAGTGCAATTTAGAGGACTGAATTAATTGTGCATTTATCTGGTAATGATATGGTATCATGTAAATAACCTGACATTACATTGTAATTACCATGGTTTAAACATCTTTGGTTTAAAAATTGGAATAAAAAAGAAAGGATAAACCTTATTCCAAGAGAAAGCCAATACCTACCATGGGGGAAAGGAAGTTATTAGGATAATTCATTCTGGAGTACTGAAACTGATCACACTCCAATGATAAAATCAAGTATTGATACCATTTTCTCAAGGTGGATATAGGAAGACATGCTTACAGTGTCCCTGTTCATAAAGTACAGCAGAGATGCAAAGAAATTTACCATGGACGACCAAATGAGACTAACTGAATGTGATTTCTGAATGTGATTTCAAGAGTACGCTGGTACAGAGTCTAAGATCTGGACTGCAAAGTCTCTGGTTCAGATCTTGCCT